>NW_028227303.1:237464-418944 GCF_978045245.1 Mus caroli | reverse complement strand
AATATGGTGATGAAACCTAAAATCGAGGAAAATTTAAAACTCAAACTGTAGACCAGGAAATATGGCAAGAAACACTGAAAAATAGAGAAAATGAAAAATTCACACTGTAGGACCCAGAATATGGCGAGAAACCCTGAAATAAGTAGAAAAATAAAAACTCTCACTGAAGGACCTGGAATATGTCGAGAAACCCTGAAAAAGGTGGAAAATGAGAAAATTACATGGTAAGACCCATGTAAGAAATGTGAAAAAACTCGGAAAAAGTGGAAAATGTGAAAATCACACTGTAGGACCCAGAATGTGCCTAGAAACACTGAAAAACATGAAAAATTAAAAATACACGCATTAGGACCCAGAATATGTTGAGAAACCCTGAAAAATTAGAAAATTAAAAACCCACACTGAAGGATCCCGAATATGATGAAAAAAACCTGAAAAACGTGGAAATGAGAAAATCACACTGTAGGACCGAGAATATGACGAAAAAACTTGAAAAACGTGGAAAATTAAAAATTCACACTGAAGGACCCGTATATGGCGAGAAAACCTGAAAAAAGTAGAAAATTAAAAATTCACACTGAAGGACCCCGAATATGGGGAGAAAACCTGAAAAAGGTGGAAAATGAGAATAATCACACGGTAGGATCAAGAATTGAGAAAATACATGAAAAAAGTCAAAATGAGGAAAATCACACTGTAGGATCAAGAAAATGAGAATAATCACACGGTAGGATCAAGAATTGAGAAAATACATGAAAAAAGTCAAAAATGAGAAAATCACACTGTAGGATCAAGAATATGCCGAGAAACACTGAAAAACTTGGAAAATTATTAATACACGCTGTAGGACCCAGAATATGGCGAGAAACCCTGAAAAAAGTAGAAAATTAAAAACTCACACTGGAGGATCCCAAATATGGTAAGAAAAACTGAAAAGAGTAGAAAATTAAAAATTCACACTGAAGAACCCCGAATATGGCGAGAAAACCTGAAAAAAGTAGAAAATTAAAAACTTACACTGTCAGACCCAGAATATGGCAAGAAACCCTGAAAAAAGTAGAAAATTAAAAAGTCACAGTGAAGGACCCCAAATATGGCGAGAAAACCTGAAAAAGGTGGAAAATGAGAAAATCACACTGTAGGACTCAGAATTATGAAAAAACTTGAAAAACGTGGAAAAAGAGAAAATCACACTGCAGGACACAGAATATGCGGAGAAACCCTGAAAAACATGAAAATTAAAAATTCTAACTGTCGGACCCAGATTATGGCGAGAAACCAAAAAACAAGTGGAAAATTAAAATTTCACACTGTATTACCCAGAATATGCCGAGAAATACTGAAAAACGTGGAAAATTAAAATTCACATAGAAGGACCTGGAATATGGCAAGAAAACCTGAAAAAGGTGGAAAATGAGAATAATCACACTGTAGGACCCAGAATATGCCAAGAAACCCTGGAAAACGTGGAAAATTAAAAATTCACACTGAAGGACCTTGAATATGGAGAGAAAACCTGAAAAACGAGGAAAATTAAAAACTCACACTGAAGGACCCAGAATATGGCAAGAAAACCTGAGAAACGTGGAAATGAGAAAATCACACTGTAGGACCCAGAATATGGCGGGAAAACCAGAAAAACGTGAAAAATTTAAATTTCATACTGTAGGATGCAGAATATGTTGAGAAACACTGAAAAAAGCAAAAAATTAAAATCTCACACAGAAGGACCCCAAATATGGCGAGAAAATCTGATAAAGGTGGAAAATGAGAAAATCACACTGTAGGACCCAGAATTGCGAAAAAACTTGAAAAACGTCGAAAATGAGTAAATCATACTGTAGGACCCAGCATATGCAGAGAAACCCTGAAAAACGTGCAAAATTAAACATACACGTGGTAGGACCCTGAATATGGCAACAAACCCTGAAAAAGTAGAAAATTAAAAACTCACACTGAAGGACCCAGAAATATGGTGAGAAAAACTGAAAAAGGTTGAAAATGAGAAAATCACACTGTAGGACCCAGTATATGACGAAAAAAACTTAAAAACGATTAAAATTAAAAATTCACACTGTAGGACCCCAAATATGGCGAGAAAACCTGAAAAAGTTGGAAAATGAGAAAATCACACCTTAGGACACAGAATTGTGAAAAAAACTTGAAATAAGGGGAAAATGAGAAAATCACACTGTAGGACCCAGAATATGACCAGAAACCCTGAAAAACATCGAAAATTAAAAATACACGCTGTAGGACCCAGAATATGGCAAGAAACCCTGAAAAAAGTAGATAATTAAAAACTCACACTGAAGGACACAGAAGTATGGCGAGAAACACTGAAAAATTAGAAAGATAAAAAATCACACTGAAGGACCCTAAATATGGCGAGAAAACCTTAAAAAGTTGTAAAATGAGAAAATCCCACTGTAGGACTCAGAATTACGAAAAAAAAACTCGAAAAACGTGGAAAAAGAGAAAATCACTCTGCAGGGACCCAGAATATGCCAAGAAACCCTGAAAATCGTGAAAATTAAAAATTCACACTGTCGGACACAGGATATGGCGAGAAACCATGAAAAAATTTGAAAATTAAAAGTTCACACTGTATTACCCAGAATATGGCGAGAAATACTGAAACACGTGGAAAATTAAAAATTCACACTGAAGGTCCCGGAATATGGCAAGGAAACCTGAAAAACGTGGAAATGAGAAAATCACACTGCAGAACACAGATAATGCCAAGAAACCCTGAAAAACGTGGATAATTAAAAATTCACACTGAAGGTCCCAGAATATGGCAGGGAAACCTGAAAAAACGTGTAAATGAGAAAATCTCAGTGTAGGACCCAGAATATGACGAAAAAAAACCTGAAAAACGTGGAAAATTAAAAATTCACACAGAAGGACCTACAATATGGTGAGAAAACCTGAAAAACAAGGAAAATTTAAAAATCACAATGAAGGACCCAGAATATGGAGAGAAAACCTGAAAAAACTAGAAAATTGAATATTCACACTGAAGGACTCCGAATATGGCAAGAAAACCTGAAAAAGGTGGAAAATGAGAAAATCACACTGCAGGACCCAGAATATGCCCAGAAACCATGAAAAATGTGGAAAATTAAAAATTCACACTGTAGGAACCATAATATGGCGAGAAAAACTGAAAAACGTGGAAAATTAAAAATTCACACTGAAGGAAAACCTGAAAAACGAGGAAAATTCAAAACACACACTATAGGAACCAGAATATGGCGAGAAAACCTGAAAAAGGTGGAAAATGAGAAAATCACACTGTAGGACGCAGAATATGAAGAAAAAACTTGAAAAACGTGGAAAATTGAAAATACACGATGTAGGACACAGAATATGTCGAGAAACCCTGAAAAATTGGAAAATTAAATCCTCACACTTAGGGACCCCAAATATGGCGAGAGAACCTGAAAAAAGTAGAAAATTAAAAATTCACACTGAAGGACCCAGAATTGCGAAAAAACTTGAAAAACGTGGAAAATGAGAAAATCACACTGTAGGACCAAGAATATGCCGAGAAACCCTGAAAACGTGGAAAATTAAAAATACACGCTGTAGGACCCAGAATATGGCGAGAAACCCTGAAAAAAGTAGAAAATTACAAATTCACACTGAAGGACCCCAAATATGGCTAGAAAACCTGAAAAAGTTTGAAAATGAGAAAATCACACTGCAGGACCCAGAATATGCCGAGAAACTCTGAAAAACGTAAAAATTAAAAATTCACACTCTTGGACACAGAATATGGCGAGAAATACTGAAAATCGTGGAAATGAGAAAATCACACTGTAGGACCCAGAATATGACGGAAAAACCTGAAAATGGTGGAAAATGAGAATAATCACACTGTAGGACCCAGATTTGGAAAAAAAAAAATTGAAAAACGTCGAAAATGAGAAAATAACTCTGTAGGACCCAGAATATGTCGAGAAACCCTGAAAAACGTGAAAATTAAAAATTCACACTCTCGGGCACAGAATATGGCGAGAAATACTGAAAAACATGGAAAATTAAAAATTCACACCGAAGGACCTGGAATATGTCAACAAAACCTGAAAACGTGGAAATGAGAAAATCACACTGTAGGACCCAGAATATGTCGAGAAAACCTGAAAACGTGGAAAATTAAAAATACACGCTGTAGGACACAGAATATGGTGAGAAACCCTGAAAAAAGAAGAAAATTAAAACCTCACACTGAAGGACCCCAAATATGGCGATTAAACCTGAAAAAGGTGGAAAATGAGAAAATCACACTGTAGGACCCAGAATTATGAAAAAACTTGAAAAACGTGGAAAATGTGAAATCACACTGTAGGACAGAGAATATGCGGAGAAACCCTGAAAACGTGGAAAATTAAAAATACACGCTGTAGAACCCAGAATATGGCGAGAAAACCTGAGAAAAGTAGAAAATTACATACTCACACTGAAGGACTCCAAATTTGGTAGAAAACCTGATAAAGGTGGAAAATGAGAAAATCACACTGTAGCACCCAGAATTAAAAAAAAAAAAAACGTGAAAAACGTGGAAAATGAGAAAATCACACTGCAGAACACAGATAATGCTGAGAAACCCTGAAAAAACGTGGAAATGAGAAAATCACACTGTAGGACCCAGAATTGGAAAAAAACTTGAAAAAACTTGTAAAATGAGAAAATCACACTGTAGGTCCCAGAATATGGCGAGAAACCCCGAAAAACATGCAAAATTAAATATAAACGCTGTAGGACCCAGAATAAGGCAAGAAACCCTGTAAAAAGTAGATAATTAAAAACTCACACTGAAAGACCTGGAATATGGCGACAAAACCAGAAAAACATGGAAAATTAATAACTCACACTCAAGGATTTGGAATATAGGGAGAAAACCTTAAAAATGTGGAAAATTATCAACTCACTCAGAAAGACCTGGAATATGGCCAGAAAACCTGAAAAACGTGGAAGGACATAGAATATGGCGAGAAATCTTGAAAAAGGTAGAAAATTAAAAATTCACACTGTAGGACCCAAAATATGTTGAGAAACCCTGAAAAACGTGGAAAATTAAAAACTCACACTGAAGGACTTGGAATATGATGAAAAACCCTGAAAAAAGTGGAAAATTAAAAATTCCCACTTAAGGACATAGAATATGGCAAGAAACCCTGAAAAAGTGGAAAAACAGAAATTCCCACTGTAGGACCCAAAATTGCGAAAATAACTTGAAAAGGGGGGGAAAATGAGAAAAACATACTGTAAGACCCAGTATATGCGAGAAAACCCTGAAAAACGTGAAAAGTAAAAATTCACAAGGTCAGACCTAGAACATGAAGAGAAACCATGAAAAAAGTGGAAAATTAAAAATTCACACTGTGTTACCCAGAATATGGGGAGAAACACTGAAAAATGTGGAAAATTAAAAATTTACACTGAAGGACCTGGAATATGGCACAAAAACCTGAAAAACTTGGAAATGAGAAAATCACACTGTAGGACCCAGAATATGATGAAAACACCTGAAAAACATGGAAAATTAAAAATTCACACTGAAGGACCCGGAATATGGCTACAAAACCAGAAAAAATAAAAACTCACACTGAAGGACCCAGAATATGGCGAGATAACCTGAAAAAAGTAGAAAATTAAAAATTCACACTGAAAGACCCCGAATATGGCGAGAAAACCTGAAAGGTGGAAAATGAGAATAATCACACTGTAGGACCCAGAATTGGGAAAAAACATGAAAAATATCGAAAATGAGAAAATCACACTGTAGGACCCAGAATATGCCGAGAAACCATGAAAAACGTGGAAAATTAAAAACACACACTATAGGACCCAGAATATGGCCAGAAACCCTGAAAAAGTACAAAATTAAAAACTCACACTGAAGGACCCCAAATATTGCGATTAAACCTGAAAAAAGTGGAAAATGAGAAAATCACACTGTATTACCCAGAATATGGCAAGAAATACTGAAAAACCTGGAAAATTAAAAATTCACACTGAAGGACGTGGAATATGGCTAGAAAACCTGAAAAACATGGAAATGAGAAAATCACACTGTAAGACCCAGAATATAACGAAAAAACCTGAAAAACGTGGAAAATAAAAAATTCACACTGAAGGACCCGGAATATGTCGAGAAACCCTGAAAAACGTGAAAATTAAAAATTCACACTGAAGGACCCAGAATATGTCGAGAAAACCTGAAAAACGAGGAAAATTAAAACCTCACACTGAAGGATCCCGAATATGGCGAGAAAACCTGAAAAAGTTTAAAAATGATAATAATCACACTGTAGGACCCAGAATTGCGAAAAAATTTGTAAAAAGTCCTAAATGAGAAAATCACACTGTAGGACCCAGAATATGGCGAGAAACCCTGAAAAAAGTAGAAAATTAAAAACTCCCACTGAAGGACGCCGAATATGGAGAGAAAACCTGAAAAAGGTGGAAAATGAGATAATCACAGTGTAGAACCAAGAATATGCCACGAAACCCTGAAAAACGTGGAAAATTAAAAATATACACAATAGGACCCAGAATATGGCAAGAAAACCTGAAAAAATTAGAAAATTAAAAACTCACACTGAAGGACCCAAAATATGGCGAGGAACCCTGAAAGGTGGAAAATGAGAAATCACAGTGATTAACGAAAAAACTTGAAAAACGTCGAAAATGAGAAAATCACAGTGGAGGACCCAGAATATGCCTAGAAACACTGAATACATGAAAATTAAAAATTCACACTGTATTTCCCAGAATATGGCAAGAAATACTAAAAAACGTGGAAAAGTAAAAATTCACACTGAAGGACCTGGAATATGGCAAGAAAACCAGAAAAACAAGGAACATTAAAAATTCACACTGAAGGACCCAGAATATGGCGAAAAACCCTGAAAAATGTAGAAAATTAAAAGCTCACACTGAAGGACCCCAAATATGGCGAAAAAAACCTGAAAAAGGTGGAAAATGAGAAAACCACACTGTAGGTCCTAGAATTACGAAAAAACTTGAAAAACTAGGAAATTAGAAACTCACACTGAAGGACCCCAAATATGGCGAGAAAACCTGAAAAAAGGTGGAAAATGAGAAAATCACACTGTAGGACCCAGAATTGCGAAAAAACTTGAAAACCGTCGAAAATAAAAAAAAAATCACACTGTAGGACCCAAAATATGCGGAGAAACCCTTGAAAAACGTGGAAAAATAAAATACACGCTGTAGGAACCAGAATATATTGAGAAACCCTGAAAAAGTAGAAAATCAAAAACTCACACTGAAGGACCCCAAATACGGGGAGAAATCCTGAAAAACGTGGAAATGAGAAAATCACACTCTAGGACCAAGAATATGACGAAAAAATCTGAAAAACCAGGAAAATTAAAAATTCACACTGAAGGACCGGGAATATGGCAAGAAAACCTGAAAAACGAGGAAAATTAAAAACACAAACTGAAGGACCCAGAATATGGCGAGAAAACATGAAAAACATGGAAAATTAAATATTCACACTGAAGGACCCAGAATATGCTGAGAAAACCTGAAAAAGTTGGATAATGAGCATTTCACAGTGTAGGACACAGAACATGACGAAAAAAAACTTAAAAACGTTTAAAATTAAAAATTCACACTGTAGGACCAGAATATGGCGAGAAACCCAGAGAAACGTGGAAAATTTAAAAATCACACTGTAGGACACAGAATATGGCGATTAACCCTGTAAAAAGTAGAATATTAAAAACTCACACTGAAGTACCCCGAAAATGGCAAGAAAACCTGAAAAAGGTGGAAAATGAGAAAATCACACTGTAGGATCCAGAATTGCGAAACAAAAAACTTGAAAAATGTCAAAAATGAGAAAATCACACTGTAGGACCCAGAATAGGCCGAGTAACCCTGAAAAACGTGGAAAATTAAAAATACACGCTGTAGGACCCAGAATATGGCAAGAAACCCTGAAAGAATTAGAAAATTAAAAACTCACACTGAAGGACCCGGAATATGGCGAGAAAACCTGAAAAAGGTGGAAAATGAGAAAATCACACTGTAGGACCAGAATTGCAAAACAAAAAACTTGAAAAATATCAAAAATGAGAAAATCACACTGTAGGACCCAGAATAGGCCGAGAAACCCTGAAAACGTGGAAAATTAAAAATATACGCTGGGGGAACCAGATTATGGCGAGAAACCATGAAAAAATTGGACAATGAAAATTCTCACTGTATTACCCAGAATATGGCAATCAACCCTGAAAAAAGTAGATAACTATAAACTCACACTGATGGAACCGGAATATGGCGAGAAAACCTGAAAAAGGTGGAAAATGAGAAAATCACACTGTAGGACCAGAATTGCAAAACAAAAAACTTGAAAAATATCAAAAATGAGAAAATCACACTGTAGGACCCAGAATAGGCCGAGTAACCCTGAAAAACGTGGAAAATTAAAAATACACGCTGTAGGACCCAGAATATGGCAAGAAACCCTGAAAGAATTAGAAAATTAAAAACTCACACTGAAGGACCCGGAATATGGCGAGAAAACCTGAAAAAGGTGGAAAATGAGAAAATCACACTGTAGGACCAGAATTGCAAAACAAAAAACTTGAAAAATATCAAAAATGAGAAAATCACACTGTAGGACCCAGAATATGCCGAGAAACCCTGAAAACGTGGAAAATTAAAAATATACGCTGGGGGAACCAGATTATGGCGAGAAACCATGAAAAAATTGGACAATGAAAATTCTCACTGTATTACCCAGAATATGGCAATCAACCCTGAAAAAAGTAGATAACTATAAACTCACACTGATGGACCCGGAATATGGCGAGAAAACCTGAAAAAGGTGGAAAATGAGAAAATCACACTGTAGGACCAGAATTGCAAAACAAAAAACTTGAAAAATGTCAAAAATGAGAAAATCACACTGTAGGACCCAGAATAGGCCGAGTAACCCTGAAAAACGTGGAAAATTAAAAATACACGCTGTAGGACCCAGAATATGGCAAGAAACCCTGAAAGAATTAGAAAATTAAAAACTCACACTGAAGGACCCGGAATATGGCGAGAAAACCTGAAAAAGGTGGAAAATGAGAAAATCACACTGTAGGACCAGAATTGCAAAACAAAAAACTTGAAAAATATCAAAAATGAGAAAATCACACTGTAGGACCCAGAATATGCCAAGAAACCCTGAAAACGTGGAAAATTAAAAATATACGCTGGGGGAACCAGATTATGGCGAGAAAACATTGAAAATTAAATATTCACACTATAGGACCCTGAATATGGCGAGAAACACTGAAAAAGGAAAAAAACGAGAAAATCACACTGTAATAATCAGAATATGACGAAATAACTTAAAAACGTGGAAAATTTAAAATTCACACTGTAGTACCCAGAATATGGCAAGAAAACCTTAAAAACTAGAAATTAAAAAACTCACACTGAAGGACCCCAAATATGGCGAGAAAACCTGAAAAACATGGAAATGAAAAAATCACACTGTAGAACCAGATTATGACGAAGAAACCTGAAAAATGTGGAAAAATAAAAATTCACCCTCAAGGACCCGGATATAGCGAGCAAAACTGAAAAATGAGGAAAATTAAAATCTCACACTGAAGGACCCAGAATATGGCAAGAAAACCTGTAAAACCTAGAAAATTAAATATTCACACTGGAGGACACAGAATATTTTGAGAAACTGTAAAATCTTGAAAATTAAAAATTCACTCTAAAGGACCAGAATATGGCAAGAAACCTTGAAAAACGTGGAAAATTAAAAATTCACACTGAAGAACCTGGAATATGGCAAGAAAATAAGAAAAACGTGGAAATGAGAAAATCACACTGTATGACCTTGAATATGGCGAGAAAACCTGAAAAACGAGGAAAATTAAAAACTCACACTGAAGGACCCAGAATATGGCGAGCAAACCTGAAAAACATGGAAAATTAAATATTCACAAAGTAGAACCCAGGATAGGGAGAGAAACACTGAAAAAAGTGGAAAATTAAAAATTCACACTCTAGGAACAGAATATGGCAAGAAAACTTGAAAAACGTGGAAAATCGAAAATTCACACTGTAGGACTCAGAATATGCCGAGAAGACCTGAAAAAGTTGGAAAATGAGAAAATCACACTGAAGGACCCAGAATATGACGAAAAAAACTTAAAAAGGTTTAAAATTAAAAATTCATACTGTAGGACACAGAACATGGCAAGAAAACCTGAAAAACGTGAAAAATTTAAAATTCACACTGTAGGATGCAGAATATGGCGAGAAACACTGAAAAAAGTAAAAAATTTAAATCTCACACTGAAGGACCCTGAATATGTCGA
The DNA here is from genome assembly GCF_978045245.1 of Mus caroli. Classification (NCBI taxonomy): domain Eukaryota; kingdom Metazoa; phylum Chordata; class Mammalia; order Rodentia; family Muridae; genus Mus; species Mus caroli. Next base: position 408,571 of record NW_028227303.1, on the reverse strand, counting down.
GAAAACCTGAAAAAGGTGGAAAATGAGAAAATCACACTATAGGACCCAGAATTGCGAAAAAAAATTGAAAAACGTCGAAAATGAGAAAATCACACTGTAGGACCCAGAATATGCCGAGAAACCCTGAAAAATGTGCAAAATTAAACATACACGCTGTAGGACCCTGAATATGGCAACAAACCATGAAAAAACTAAAAAACTAAAAACTCACACTGAAGGACCACGAATATGGTGAGAAAACATGAAAAAGGTGGTTAATGACAAAATCAACTGTAGGACCCAGAATATGATGAAAAAAACTTAAAAACGATTAAAATTAAAAATTCACACTGTAGGACCCCGAATATGGTGAGAAAATCTGAAAATGTTTAAAAATGAGAAAAATACACTGTAGGACCCAGAATATGCTGAGAAACCCAGAAAAACGAGGAAAAATAAAAATATGCTTTGAAGGAGCCAGATTATGACAGGAAACCCTGAAAAAAGTAGAAAATTAAAAACTTACACGGAAGGACCCTGAATATGGCAAGAATACCTGAAAAAGGTGGAAATAGAGAATAATCACACTGTAGGACACAGAATTGCGAAAAAACATGAAAAACGTAGAAAATGAGAAAATCACACTGTAGGACCCAGAATTACGAAAAAATTTATAAAACGTGGAAAATGAGAAAATCATACTGCAGGACCTAGAATATGCTGAGTAACCCTGAAAAACATGAAAATTAAAAATTCACACTGTCGGACACAGAATATGGCGAGAAACCATGAAAAAAGTGGAAAATTAAAAATTCACACTGTATTACCCAGAATATGGCGAGAAATACTGAAAAACATGGAAAATTAAAAATTCACCCTGAAGGACCTGGAATATGGCAAGAAAACCTGAAAAACGAGAAAATGAGAAAAATCACACTGTAGTACCCAGAATATGACGAAAAAACCTGAAAAACGTGTAAAATTAAAAACTCACACTGAATGACCCAGAATATGGCAAGAAAACCTGAAAAAAGTAAAAAACTAAAAATTCACACTGAAAGACCCCGAATATGGCGAGAAAACCTGAAAAAGGTGGAAAATGAGAATAAATGACTGTAGGACCCAGAATTGCGAAAAAACTTGAAAAACTTCGAAAATGAGAAAATCACACTTTAGGACCCAGAATATGCCGAGAAACCCTGAAAAACGTGGAAAATTAAAAATACGCGCTGTTGGACCCAGAATATGGTGAGAAACCGGAAAAACGTGGAAAATTAAAAATACACTCTGTTGGACCCAGAATATGGCAAGAAACCCTGCAAAAGGTGAAAAATGAGAAAATCACACTGTAAGACCCAGAATTACGAAAAAACCTGAAAAACTTGGAAAATGAGAAAATCACACTGCAGGAAACAGAATATGCCGAGAAACCCTGAAAAACGTGGAAAATTAAAAATTCACACTGAAGGACCCGGAATATAGCGAGAAAACCTGAAAAAGGTGGAAAATGAGAAAATCACATGTAGAACCCAGAATAGCGAAAAAACTTGAAAAAGGTGAAAAATGAGAAAATCACACTGCAGGACCCAGAATATGCTGAGAAACCCTGATAATCATGGAAAATTAAATGTTCACACTGTAGGACCCAGAATATGCCTAGAAACCCTTGAAAAACTTGGAAAAATAAAATACACGCTGTAGGAACCAGAATATATTGAGAAACCCTGAAAAAGTAGGAAATCAAAAACTCACACTGAAGGACCCCGAATATGGGGAGAAATCCTAAAAAACGTGGAAATGAGAAAATCACACTCTAGGACCCAGAATATGACGAAAAAACCTGAAAAACATGGAAAATTAAAAATTCACACTGAAGGTCCGGGAATATGGTGAGAAAACCTGAAAAACGAGGAAAATTAAAAACACAAACTGAAGGACCCAGAATATGGCGAGAAAACATGAAAAACATGGAAAATTAAATATTCACACTGTAGGACCCAGAATATGGCGAGAAACACTGAAAAAGGAGGAAAATGAGAAAATCACACTATAGGACCAGAATATGGCAAGAAACCTTGAAAAACGTGGAAAATTAAAAATTCACAATGTAGGACCCAGAATATGCTGAGAAAATCTGAAAAAGTTGGATAATGAGAATATCAAACTGTAGGACCCAGAACATGACGAAAAAAACTTAAAAACGTTTAAAATTAAAAAATCAAACTGTAGGACCTGAATATGGCGAGAAACCCTGAGAATCGTGGAAAATTTAAAAATCACACTGTAGGACGCAGAATATGGTGATTAACCCTGTAAAAAGTGGAATATTAAAAACTCACACTGAAGTACCCCGAAATTGGCAAGAAAACCTGAAAAAGGTGGAAAATGAAAAAAATCACACTGTAGGACCGAAAATATGCTGAGTAACCCTGAAAAACTTGGAAAATTAAAAATACACGCTGTAGGACCCAGAATATGGCAAAAAACCCTGAAAGAATTAGAAAATTAAAAACTCACACTGAAGGAACCGGAATATGGCAAGAAAACCTGAAAAAGTGGAAAGTCTCTCTCTGTCTCTCTCTCTATGTCTCTCTCTGTCTCTCTCTTTCTCTATCTCTGTCTCTCTCTATTTCTCTCTGTCTCTATCTGTCTCTCTCTCTGTCTCTCTCTGTCTCTCTCTCTCTCTGTCTCTCTCTTTCCCTCTCTCTGTCTCTCTCTGTCTCTATCTCTGTCTCTCTCTGTCTCTCTCTGACACTCTGCCTCTCTCTGTCTCTCTCTGTCCCTCTCTGTCTCTCTCTGTGTCTTTCTTTGTCTCTCTCTGTCTCTCCCTGTCTCTCTCTGTCTCTCTCTTTATGTCTCTCTCTGTCTCTCTCTTTCTCTCTCTCTGTATCTCTCTGTCTCTCTTTGTCTCTCTCTGTGTCTTTCTTTGTCTCTCTCTGTCTCTCTCTGTAACTCTCTCTATGTCTCTCTCTGTCTCTCTCTTTCTCTCTGTCTCTCTCTGTTTCTCTCTGTCTCTATCTCTCTGTGTGTCTCTTTCTTTCCTTCTCTCTGTCTCTATCTCTTTCTCTCTATGTCTCTCTCTGTCACTCTGTCTCTCTCTGTCTCTCTCTGTCTCTCTCTGTCTATCTGTCTCTCTCTGTCTCTCTCTGTCTCTCTGTCTCTCTCTGTCTCTCTCTGTGTCTTTCTTTGTCTCTCTCTGTCTCTCTGTCTCTCTCTGTCTCTCTCTGTGTCTCTCTCTATCTCTCTCTCTGTCTCTCTCTGTCTCTCTCTGTCTCTCTCAATGTATCTCTCTCTCTATGTCTCTCTCTGTGTCTTTCTTTGTCTCTATCTGTATCTCTCTGTCTCTCTGTGTGTCTCTCTCTGTCTCTCTCTCTATCTCTGTCTCTCTCTGTCTTTCTCACTCTGTCTCTGTCTCTCTCTGACTCTCTCTGTCTCTCTCTTTCTCTCTGTCTCTCTCTGTCTCTATCTCTGTCTCTCTCTGTCCTTCTGACTCTTTCTGTCTCTGTCTCTCTCTCTGTCTCTCTCTGTCTCTCTCCTTCTCTCTCTCTGTCTGTCTCTTTCCCTCTCTCTGTCTCTCTCTGTCTCTATCTCTGTCTCTCTCTGTCTCTCTCTGTAACTCTGTCTCTCTCTGTCTCTCTCTGTCTATCTGTCACTCTCTGTCTCTATCTCTGTATCTCTCTGTCTCTGTCTTTCTCTGTGTCTTTCTTTGTCTCTCTCTGTCTCTCTCTGTCTCTCTCTGTCTCTCTCTCTATGTCTCTCTTTGTCTCTCTCTTTCTCTATCTCTGTCTCTCTCTGTTTCTCTCTGTCTCTATCTGTCTCTCTCTCTGTCTCTCTCTGTCTCTCTCTGTCTCTCTCTTTCCCTCTCTCTGTCTCTCTCTGTCTCTATCTCTGTCTCTCTCTGTCTCTCTCTGTCACTCTGTCTCTCTCTGTCTCTCACTGTCTCTCTCTGTCTCTCTCTGTCTATCTGACTCTCTCTGTCTCTCTCTGTCTCTCTCTCTTTCTCTGTCTCTGTCTCTCTCTGTCTCTCTCTGTCACTCTGTCTCTCTCTGTTTCTCTCTGTCTCTATCTGTCTCTCTGTCTCTATCTGTCTCTCTCTGTCTCTCTCTGTCCCTCACTCTGTATCTCTCTGTCTCTATCTCTGTCTCTCTCTGTCTCTCTCTGTCACTCTCTCTCTCTCTCTCTCTCTGTCTCTCTCTGTCTAACTCTATCTGTCTCTGTCTCTCTCTGTCTCCATCTGTCACTCTGTCGGTCTCTCTCTGTCCCTTCTGTCTCTATCTCTGTATCTCTCTGTCTCTCTCTCTGTCTCTCTGTCTCTCTCTGTGTCTCTGTCTCTCTCTGTCTCTCTCTGTCTCTCTCAATGTATCTCTCTGTCTCACTATGTCTCTCTCTGTGTCTTTCTTTGTCTCTCTCTGTCTCTTTCTGTCTCTCTCTGTCCCTCTCTATGTCTCTCCCTCTCTATCTCTGTCTCTCTCTGACTCTCTCTGTCTCTCTCTTTCTCTCTGTCTCTCTCTCTTTATCTCTCTGTCTCTCTCTGTCTCTCTCTGTCTCTCTCTCTCTGTGTCTCTCTCTGTCTTTCTCTGTCTCTATCTCTGTCTCTCTCTGTCTTTCTCTGGGTCTTCCTTTGTCTCTCTCTGTCTGTCTCTGTCTCACTCTCTGTCTTTCTCTGTCTCTCTCTGTGTCTCTCTCTGTCTTTCTCTGTCTCTATCTCTATCTCTCTCTGTCTCTCTCTGTCCTTCTGACTCTTTCTGTCTCTCTCTGTCTCTCTCTGTGTGTCTCTCTGTGTCTCTCTGTCTCTCTCTATGTCTTTCATTGTCTCTCTCTGTCTCTCTCTGTCTATCTCTCTGTCTCTCTCTGTCTCTCTGTCTCTCTCTGTCTCTATCTCTGTCTCTCTCTGTCTCTCTCTGTCTCTCTAGGTCTCTCTTAATGTATCTCTCTGTCTCTCTATGTCTCTCTCTGTGTCTTTCTTTGTCTCTCTCTGTCTCTCTCTCTCTCTGTGTCTCACTCTGTCTCTCTCTGTCTCACTCTCTGTCTCTGTCTCTCTCTCTGTCTCTCTCTGTCTCTCTCTCTAAATCTGTCTCTCTCTGTATTTCTCACTCTGTCTCTGTCTCTCTCTGTCCCTCTCTCTGTCTCTCTCTGTCTCTATCTCTGTCTCTCTCTGACTCTCTCTGTCTCTCTCTTTCTCTCTGTCTCTCTCTGTCTCTCTTTGTCTCTCTCTCTGTATCTCTCTGTGTCTCTCTGTGTCTCTCTGTGTCTCTCTCTGTGTCTCTCTGTGTCTCTCTCTGTGTCTCTCTGTGTCTCTCTGTCTCTCTCTGTGTCTCTCTCTGTCTCTCTCTGTCTATCTCTGTCTCTCTCTGTCTCTCTCAATGTATCTCTCTGTCTCTCTATGTCTCTCTCTGTGTCTTTCTTTGTCTCTCTCAGTCTCTCTCTCTCTCTGTCTCACTCTGTCTCTCTCTCTGTCTCTCTTTGTCTCTCTCTCTGTATCTCTCTGTCTCTCTCTGTCTCTCTCTGTCTCTCTCTCTGTGTCTCTCTCTGTCTTTCTTTTTCTCTATCTATATCGCTCTCTGTCTCTCTCTGTGTCTTTTTTTGTCTCTCTCTGTCTCTCTCTGTCTCTCTCTGTCTCTCTCTGTCTCTCTTAGTCTCTCTCTGTGTCTTTCATTGTCTCTCTCTGTCTCTCTCTGTCTTTCGGTGTCTCTCTCTCTGTCTCTCTCTGTCTCACTCTCTGTCTCTCTCTGTCTCTATCTCTGTCTCTCTCTGTCTCTCTCTGTCTGTCTCTGTCTGTCTATGTCTATCTCTGTCTCTCTCTGTGTCTCTCTGTCTCTATCTCTGTCTCTCTCTGTCTCTCTATGTCTCTCTCAATGTATCTCTCTGTCTCTCTATGTCTCTCTCTGTGTCTTTCTTTGTCTCTCTCTGTCTCTCTCTTTCTGTGTCTCACTCTGTCTCTCTCAGTCTCTCTCTCTGTCTCTGTCTCTGTCTCTCTCTCTGTCTCTCTCTGTCTCTCTCTCTAACTCTGTCTCTCTCTGTATTTCTCACTCTGTCTCTGTCTCTCTCTGTCCCTCTCTCTGTCTCTCTCTGTCTCTATCTCTGTCTCTCTCTGACTCTCTCTGTCTCTCTCTCTGTCTCTCTCTGTCTCTCTCTGTGTCTTTTTTTGTCTATCTCTGTCTCTCTCTGTCTCTCTCTGTCTCTCTCTGTCTCTCTTAGTCTCTCTCTGTGTCTTTCATTGTCTCTCTCTGTCTCTCTCTGTCTTTCGGTGTCTCTCTCTCTGTCTCTCTCTGTCTCACTCTCTGTCTCTCTCTGTCTCTATCTCTGTCTCTCTCTGTCTCTCTCTGTCTGTCTCTGTCTGTCTATGTCTATCTCTGTCTCTCTCTGTGTCTCTCTGTCTCTATCTCTGTCTCTCTCTGTCTCTCTATGTCTCTCTCAATGTATCTCTCTGTCTCTCTATGTCTCTCTCTGTGTCTTTCTTTGTCTCTCTCTGTCTCTCTCTTTCTGTGTCTCACTCTGTCTCTCTCTGTCTCTCTCTCTGTCTCTGTCTCTGTCTCTCTCTCTGTCTCTCTCTGTCTCTCTCTCTAACTCTGTCTCTCTCTGTATTTCTCACTCTGTCTCTGTCTCTCTCTGTCCCTCTCTCTGTCTCTCTCTGTCTCTATCTCTGTCTCTCTCTGACTCTCTCTGTCTCTTTCTTTCTCTCTGTCTCTCTCTGTCTCTCTCTGTGTCTTTTTTTGTCTCTCTCTGTCTCTCTCTGTCTCTCTCTGTCTCTCTCTGTCTCTCTTAGTCTCTCTCTGTGTCTTTCATTGTCTCTCTCTGTCTCTCTCTGTCTTTCGGTGTCTCTCTCTCTGTCTCTCTCTGTCTCACTCTCTGTCTCTCTCTGTCTCTATCTCTGTCTCTCTCTGTCTCTCTCTGTCTGTCTCTGTCTGTCTATGTCTATCTCTGTCTCTCTCTGTGTCTCTCTGTGTCTCTCTCTGTCTCTCTCTGTCTCTATCTCTGTCTCTCTCTGTCTCTCTATGTCTCTCTCAATGTATCTCTCTGTCTCTCTCTGTCTCTCTCTGTCTCTCTCTGTCTCTCTCTTTCTCTCTTAGTCTCTCTCTGTGTCTTTCATTGTCTCTCTCTGTCTCTCTCTGTCTAACTCTATCTGTCTCTGTCTCTCTCTGTCTCCATCTGTCACTCTGTCGGTCTCTCTCTGTCTCTCTCTGTCCCTTCTGTCTCTATCTCTGTATCTCTCTGTCTCTCTCTCTGTCTCTCTGTCTCTCTCTGTGTCTCTGTCTCTCTCTGTCTCTCTCTGTCTCTCTCAATGTATCTCTCTGTCTCACTATGTCTCTCTCTGTGTCTTTCTTTGTCTCTCTCTGTCTCTCTCTGTGTCTCTCTCTGTCTCTCTCTCTCTATCTCTGTCTCTCTCTGTCTTTCTCACTCTGTCTCTGTCTCTCTCTGTCCCTCTCTCTGTCTCTCTCTGTCTCTATCTCTGTCTCTCTCTGACTCTCTCTGTCTCTCTCTTTCTCTCTGTCTCTCTCTCTTTAAATCTCTGTCTCTCTCTGTCGCTCTCTGTCTCTCTCTCTCTGTGTCTCTCTCTGTCTTTCTCTGTCTCTATCTCTGTCTCTCTCTGTCTTTCTCTGGGTCTTCCTTTGTCTCTCTCTGTCTGTCTCTGTCTCACTCTCTGTCTTTCTCTGTTTCTCTCTGTGTCTCTCTCTGTCTTTCTCTGTCTCTATCTCTATCTCTCTCTGTCTCTCTCTGTCCTTCTGACTCTTTCTGTCTCTCTCTGTCTCTCTCTGTGTGTATCTCTGTGTCTCTCTGTCTCTCTCTATGTCTTTCATTGTCTCTCTCTGTCTCTCTCTGTCTATCTCTCTGTCTCTCTCTGTCTCTCTGTCTCTCTCTGTCTCTATCTCTGTCTCTCTCTGTCTCTCTCTGTCTCTCTATGTCTCTCTTAATGTATCTCTCTGTCTCTCTATGTCTCTCTCTGTGTCTTTCTTTGTCTCTCTCTGTCTCTCTCTCTCTCTGTGTCTCACTCTGTCTCTCTCTGTCTCACTCTCTGTCTCTGTCTCTGTCTCTGTCTCTCTCTGTCTCTCTCTCTAAATCTGTCTCTCTCTGTATTTCTCACTCTGTCTCTGTCTCTCTCTGTCCCTCTCTCTGTCTCTCTCTGTCTCTATCTCTGTCTCTCTCTGACTCTCTCTGTCTCTCTCTTTCTCTCTGTCTCTCTCTGTCTCTCTTTGCCTCTCTCTCTGTATCTCTCTGTGTCTCTCTGTGTCTCTCTGTGTCTCTCTCTGTGTCTCTCTGTGTCTCTCTCTCTGTCTCTCTCTGTGTCTCTCTGTGTCTCTCTGTCTCTCTCTGTGTCTCTCTGTGTCTCTCTCTGTCTATCTCTCTCTCTCTCTGTCTCTCTCAATGTATCTCTCTGTCTCTCTATGTCTCTCTCTGTGTCTTTCTTTGTCTATCTCAGTCTCTCTCTCTCTCTCTGTCTCACTCTGTCTCTCTCTCTGTCTCTCTTTGTCTCTCTCTCTGTATCTCTCTGTTTCTCTCTGTCTCTCTCTGTCTCTCTCTCTGTGTCTCTCTCTGTATTTCTTTTTCTCTATCTATATCGCTCTCTGTCTCTCTCTGTGTCTTTTTTTGTCTCTCTCTGTCTCTCTCTGTCTCTCTCTGTCTCTCTCTGTCTCTCTTAGTCTCTCTCTGTGTCTTTCATTGTCTCTCTCTGTCTTTCGGTGTCTCTCTCTCTGTCTCTCTCTGTCTCACTCTCTGTCTCTCTCAATGTATCTCTCTGTCTCTCTATGTCTCTCTCTGTGTCTTTCTTTGTCTCTCTCTGTCTCTCTCTTTCTGTGTCTCACTCTGTCTCTCTCTGTCTCTCTCTCTGTCTCTGTCTCTGTGTCTCTCTCTGTCTTTCTCTGTCTCTATCTCTATCTCTCTCTGTCTCTCTCTGTCCTTCTGACTCTTTCTGTCTCTCTCTGTCTCTCTCTCTGTGTCTCTCTGTCTCTCTCTATGTCTTTCATTGTCTCTCTCTGTCTCTCTCTGTCTATCTCTCTGTCTCTCTGTCTCTCTCTGTCTCTATCTCTGTCTCTCTGTCTCTCTATGTCTCTCTTAATGTATCTCTCTGTCTCTGTATGTCTCTCTCTGTGTCTTTCTTTGTCTCTCTCTGTCTCTCTCTCTCTCTGTGTCTCACTCTGTCTCTCTCTGTCTCTCTCACTGTCTGTGTCTCTGTCTCTCTCTCTGTCTCTCTCTGTCTCTCTCTCTAAATCTGTCTCTCTCTGTATTTCTCACTCTGTCTCTGTCTCTCTCTGTCTCACTCTCTGTCTCTCTCTGTCTCTATCTATGTCGCTCTGTCTCTCTCTGTCTCTCTCTGTCCTTCTGTATCTTTCTGTCTTCTCTGTCTCTCTCTCTGTTTCTCTCTGTCTCTCTCTGTGTCTTTGTTTGTCTCTCTCTGTCTCTCTCTGTCTCTCTGTGTCTCTCTCTCTGTCTCTCTCTGTCTCTCTCTGTCTCTATCTCTTTCTCTCTCTGTCTCTCTCTGTCTCTCTCTGTCTGTCTCTGTCTCCCTGTGTCTCTCTCTCTGTCTCTCTCTCTGTCTCTCTGTGTTTTTCTTTGTCTCTCTCTGTCTCTCTCTCTGTCTCTCTCTGTCTCTCTCTGTCTCTCTGTGTTTTTCTTTGTCTCTCTCTGTCTCTCTCTGTTTCTCTCTCTGTCTCACTCTGTCTCTCTCTGTCTCTCTCTGTCTCTCTCTCTGTCTCTCTCTCTGTCTCTCTCTATGTCTCTCTCTCTTTCTCACTCTGTGTATCTCTGTCTCACTCTGTGTCTCTCTCTGTCTCACTCTGTCTCTCACTGTCTCTCTCTGTCTCTCTCTCTGTCTCTCTGTCTCTCTCTGTCTCTATCTCTGTCTCTCTCGGTCTCTCTCTGTCTCTCTCTGTCTGTCTTTGTCTCTCTGTGTGTCTCTCTGTGTGTCTCTCTGTGTCTCTCTGTCTCTCTCAATGTATCTCTCTGTCTCTCTATGTCTCTCTCTGTCTTTCTTTGTCTCTCTCTGTCTCTCTCTGTCTCTCTCTGTGTCTCTCTCTGTCTCTCTCTCTATCTCTGTCTCTCTCTGTCTTTCTCACTCTGTCTCTGTCTCTCTCTGTCTCTATCTCTGTCTCTCTTTGACTCTCTCTGTCTCTCTCTTTCTCTCTGTCTCTCTCTGTCTCTCTCTGTCTCTCTCTCTGTATCTCTCTGTCTCTCTCTGTCTCTCTCTCTGTGTCTCTCTCTTTCTTTCTCTGTCTCTATCTCTGTCTCGCTCTGTCTCTCTCTGTGTCTTTCTTTGTATTTCTCTGTCTCTCTCTGTCTCACTCTCTGTCTCTCTCTGTCTTTCTCTGTCTCTCTCTGTCTTTCTCTGTCTCTATCTCTGTCTCTCTCTGTCTCTCTCTGTCCTTCTGACTCTTTATGTCTCTCTCTGTCTCTCTCTCTGTATCTCTCAGTCTCTCTCTGTCTCTCTCTGTGTCTTTCATTGTCTCTCTCTGACTCTCTCTGTCTCTCTCTGTCTCTCTCTGTCTCTATCTCTGTCTCTCTCTGTCTGTCTCTGTCTGTCTCTGTCTCTCTCTGTCTCTCTCTGTCTCTCTCTCTGTCTCTCTCTGTGTCTCTCTGTGTCTCTCTGTGTCTCTCTCTGTGTCTCTCTGTGTCTCTCTCTGTCTCTCTCTGTGTCTCTCTGTGTCTCTCTGTGTCTCTCTGTCTCTCTCTGTGTCTCTCTCTGTCTCTCTCTGTCTCTCTCTGTCTCTCTCTGTCTCTCTCAATGTATCTCTCTGTCTCTCTATGTCTCTCTCTGTGTCTTTCTTTGTCTCTCTCAGTCTCTCTCTCTCTCTCTGTCTCACTCTGTCTCTCTCTCTGTCTCTCTTTGTCTCTCTCTCTGTATCTCTCTGTCTCTCTATGTCTCTCTCTGTCTCTCTGTGTCTCTCTCTGTCTTTCTTTTTCTCTATCTATATCGCTCTCTGTCTCTCTCTGTGTCTTTTTTTGTCTCTCTCTGTCTCACTCTGTCTCTCTCTGTCTCTCTCTCTGTCTCTGTCTCTGTCTCTGTCTCTCTCTCTGTCTCTCTCTGTCTCTCTCTCTAACTCTGTCTCTCTCTGTATTTCTCACTCTGTCTCTGTCTCTCTCTGTCCCTCTCTCTGTCTCTCTCTGTCTCTATCTCTGTCTCTCTCTGACTCTCGCTGTCTCTCTCTTTCTCTCTGTCTCTCTCTGTCTCTCTTTGTCTCTCTGTCTGTATCTCTCTGTCTCTCTCTCTCAGTGTCTCCCTCTGTCTTTCTTTGTCTCTATGTCTGACTCTCTCTGTCTCTCTTGTGTCTTTCTTTGTCTCTTCTCTGTCTCTCTCTGTCTCTCTCTGTCTCTCTCTCTAACTCTGTCTCTCTCTGTATTTCTCACTCTGTCTCTGTCTCTCTCTGTCCCTCTCTCTGTCTCTCTCTGTCTCTATCTCTGTCTCTCTCTGACTCTCGCTGTCTCTCTCTTTCTCTCTGTCTCTCTCTGTCTCTCTTTGTCTCTCTGTCTGTATCTCTCTGTCTCTCTCTCTCAGTGTCTCCCTCTGTCTTTCTTTGTCTCTATGTCTGACTCTCTCTGTCTCTCTTGTGTCTTTCTTTGTCTCTTCTATGTCTCTCTCTGTCTCTCTCTCTGTCTCCCTCAGTCTCTCTCTGTGTCTCTCTCTGTCTTTCTCTGTCTCTATCTCTGTCTCTCTGTCTCTCTCTGTCTCTCTCTGTCCTTCTGTATCTTTCTGTCTCTCTCTGTCTCTCTCTCTGTATCTCTCTGTCTCTCTCTGTCTCTCTCTGTGTCTTTCTTTGTCTCTCTCTGTCTCTCTCTGTCTCTTTGTGTCTCTCTCTATCTCTCTCTGTCTCTCTCTGTCTCTATCTCTGTCTCTCTCTGTCTCTCTCTGTCTGTCTCTGTCTCTCTGTGAATCTCTCTCTGTCTCTCTCTGTGTCTCTCTCTGTGTGTCTCTGTCTCTCTCTGTTTCTCTCTCTGTCTCTCTCTGTCTCTAACTCTGTCTCTCTCTGTCTCTCTGACTCTCTCTGTATCTCTCTGTCTCTCTCTGTCTCTCTCTGTGTTTTTCTTTGTCTCTCTCTGTCTCTCTCTGTCTCTCTCTCTCTGTCTCTCTCTGTCTCTCTCTGTCTCTCTCTGTCTCTCTGTGTTTTTCTTTGTCTCTCTCTGTCTCTCTCTGTGTCTCTTTCTGTCTCACTCTGTCTCTCTCTGTCTCTCTCTGTCTCTCTCTCTGTCTCTCTCTCTGTCTCTCTCTGTCTCTCTCTCTTTCTCACTCTGTGTATCTCTGTCTCTCTCTGTGTCTCTCTCTGTCTCACTCTGTCTTTCTCTGTCTCTCTCTGTCTCTCTCTCTGTCTCTCTGTCTCTCTTTGTCTCTCTCTGTCTCTATCTCTGTCTCTCTCTGTCTCTCTCTGTCTCTCTCTGTCTGTCTCTGTCTCTCTGTGTGTCTCTCTCTGTGTCTCTCTGTGTCTCTCTCTGTGTCTCTCTCTGTCTCTCTGTCTCTCTCAATGTATCTCTCTGTCTCTCTATGTCTCTCTCTGTCTTGCTTTGTCTCTCTCTGTCTCTCTCTGTCTCTCTCTGTCTCTCTATGTGACTTTCAGTGGCCCCACACAGCCTCACATATACTTCTAAAAATTTAAAGAAGGGTGTGGCCACTCTAAAAGCTCAACAATTGACAGCATTATCTCCTCTTCCAGAGTACCTGGGATCAACTACCAGCAACTATATGGTGGCCCAACTCCAGTTCCAGGGGATCAGACAGACAGACATACAGACAGTGATAAAAATGGCAGGCCTGCCTGGTCTTTCTTTCTTTCTTATCCTTTTTAAAAAATGTTTATTTATATATTTATTTATGTATTTATTAGATATAAGTACACTGTAGCTGTCTTCAGACACTAGAGAAGAGGGTGTCAGATTCTGGAGAATCTAAATCCCTCTTATGGTCTGCATATGATGTACATAAACACAGCCTCACATATACTTCTAAAAATGTAAAGATGTGTGGGGCCACTGAGAGGGCTCAACAATTAACAGCATTGTCTCCTCTTTCAGAGAACCTGGGATAAACTACCAGCACCTTATGGTGGCCCATCTCCAGTTCCAGTGGATCAGACAGACAGACAGACAGAGAGACAGAGATAAGGATGGCAGGCCTGCCTGGTCTTTCTTTATTTCTTATACTTTTTAAAAAATGTTTATTTATTTATTTATTTATTTATTTATTTATGTATTAGATATAAGTACACTGTAGCCGTCTTCAGACACTCCAGAAGAGGGTGACAGATTCTAGAGTATCTAAATCCCTCTTATGGTCTGAATATAATGTACATAAACACAGCATCACATATACTTCTAAAAATTAAAAATGGGTGGGGCCACTGAAAGGGCTCAACAATTAACAGCATTGTCTCCTCTTCCAGAGAACCTGGGATCAACTACCAGCAACTATATGGTGGCCCATCTCCAGTTCCAGGGGATCAGACAGACAGACAGACAGACAGAGATAAGGATGGCAGGCCTGACTGGTCTTTCTTTATTTCTTATACTTTTTAAAAAATGTTTATTTATTTGTTTATTTATTTATTTATTAGATATAAGTACACTGTAGCCATCTTCAGACACTCCAGAAGATGGTGTCAGATTCTGGAGAATCTAAATCCCTCTTATGGTCTGAATATGATGTACATAAACACAGCCTCACATATACTTCTAAAAATTAAAAATGGGTGGGGCCACTGAAAGGGCTCAACAATTAACAGCATTGTCTCCTCTTCCAGAGAACCTCGGATCATCTACCAGCACCTACAAGGTGGCCCATCTCCAGTTCCAGGGGATCAGACAGACAGACAGACAGGCAGAGATAAAGATGGCAGGCCTGCCTGGTCTTTCTTTCTTTCTTATCCTTTTTAAAAAATATTTATTTATTTATTTATTTATTTATTTATTTATGTATTTCTTAGATATAATACACTGTAGCTTTCTTTAGACACTCCAGAGGAGGGTGTCAGATTCTGGAGAATGTAAATCCCTCTTATGGTCTGCATATGATGTACATAAACACAGCCTCCCATATACTTCTAAATATTTAAAGAAGGGTAGGGCCACTGATAGGGCTCAACAATTAACAGCATTGTCTCCTCTTTCAGAGAACCTGGGATCAACTACCAGCAACTTTATGGTAGACCATCTCCAGTTCCAGGGAATCAGACAGACAGACAGACAGACAGACAGAGATAAGGATGGCAGGCCTGCCTGGTCTTACTTTCTATCTTATCCTTTTTAAAAAATGTTTATTTATTTATTTATTTACTTATGTATTTATTATATATAAGTACACTGTAGCTGTCTTCAGTCACTCCAGTAGAGGGTGTCAGATTCTGGAGAATCTAAATCCTCTTATAATCTGAATATGATGTACATAAACACAGCCTCACTTATACTTCTAAATATTTAAAGAAGTGTGGGGCCATTGAAAGGGCTCAACAATTAACAGCATTGTCTCCTCTTCCAGAGTACATGGGATCAACTACCAGCAACTATATGGTGGCCCATCTCCAGTTCCAGGGGATCAGACAGACAGACATACAGACAGTGATAAGGATGGCAGGCCTGCCTGGTCTTTCTTTCTTTCTTATCCTTTTTAAAAAAATGTTTATTTATATATTTATTTATGTATTTATTAGATATAAGTACACTGTAGCTGTCTTCAGACACTCCAGAAGAGGGTGTCAGATTCTGGAGAATCTAAATCCCTCTTATGGACTGCATATGATGTACATAAACACAGCCTCACATATACTTCTAAAAATTTAAAGATGTGTGGGGCCACTGAGAGGGCTCAACAATTAACAGCATTGTCTCCTCTTTCTGGGAACCTGGGATAAACTACCAGCACCTTATGGTGGCCCATCTCCAGTTCCAAGGGATCAGACAGACAAACAGACAGAGAGACAGAGATAAGGATGGCAGGCCTGACTGGTCTTTCTTTATTTCTTATACTTTTTAAAAAATGTTTATTTATTTGTTTATTTATTTATTTATTAGATATAAGTACACTGTAGCCGTCTTCAGACACTCCAGAAGATGGTGTCAGATTCTGGAGAATCTAAATCCCTCTTATGGTCTGAATATGATGTACATAAACACAGCCTCACATATACTTCTAAAAATTAAAAATGGGTGGGGCCACTGAAAGGGCTCAACAATTAACAGCATTGTCTCCTCTTCCAGAGAACCTCGGATCAACTACCAGCACCTACAAGGTGGCCCATCTCCAGTTCCAGGGGATCAGACAGACAGACAGACAGGCAGAGATAAAGATGGCAGGCCTGCCTGGTCTTTCTTTCTTTCTTATCCTTTTTAAAAAATATTTATTTATTTATTTATTTATTTATTTATTTAGTTATGTATTTCTTAGATATAATACACTGTAGCTTTCTTTAGACACTCCAGAGGAGGGTGTCAGATTCTGGAGAATGTAAATCCCTCTTATGGTCTGCATATGATGTACATAAACACAGCCTCACATATACTGAGCTGAGGTGTCACAGGCCAACTGCTGGAATTTCTGAGTACCACCTAGATAGAGAAAAGCTATGCTGTGGTTGCTTAATTTATGTATTTTATTATTTCTATTTGTTGTTTTGTTTTGTTTTATTTGTTTTTAGAGAAGTCCTCTGTCTGTAGCTCTGGCTGACCCAGGACTGCCTACTTGTGTTAATTAGGGTTTCACAGCTGAGAACAGACACCAAGAGCAAGGTAATGCTTAGAAAACCCTACATTCAGTGGTGGCTCAAGCTCTTAATGAGAGCACTCTGTAGGCAGAGGCAGTCAGTTTCTGAGTTCGAGGCCACCCTGGTGAAAGACAGGGCTAGGGTAGGGGCTAGGGTGAGGAAAGAAAGAAAGAAAGAGAAAGAGAGAGAAAGAAAGAGAGAGAAAGAGAGAGAAAGAAAGAGAGAGAGAGAGAGAAAGAGAGAGAAAGAGAGAGAGAGAGAGAGAAAGAGAGAGAGAGAGAAAGAAAGAGAGAGAAAGAAAGAGTTTTTATAAAAGTTTTATAAAAAGTGTTAACGTTTTTAAAAATTAAAAAAAAAAATACCAGATCACCATCACACAGCATTGGCTGTCTTCAGGTGTATCCTTTCAGCCTCCAAAACAAAAAACAACGGCTGGTTGTCTTCAGGTGTATCCTATTCTCGAGTCTTATTTCCAACCTTAGAGCTGGGCTGAGCTGCCTCATTATGTAATTGCAAACCTTCCTTGGTTTGTCTTTTCCATTTCTAAGACTAACAGGCCTTTTTCTATTTATTGAATATGCTCATGACTGTCCTTTAGATATAGTAAATATAACTGTTGCTTATAAAACTTGTTTTCTAGGAATTTTTAAAGGGCAATGGCAGAGTTTATTTATAAAAAAATATTTTGCATTTATTTATTTGTGAGAGTGATGAAGCTCAGGTCTTCAAACTCGTCAGGAGGTATGATTACCTCCCCTCTCTCTCAACCCCTCTCTCTCCTCTCTCAATGATTATGTAAGAATGTTTTGCATGTGTATGCTGTGCCCACAGACTCCAGAACAGAGTATTAGATCCCCTGGAACTGGAGATGGGCCACCACATATAATACTGGTAATTGAGCCCAGGTTCTCTGGAAGAGGAGACAATGCTCTTAATTGTTGAGCCCTCTCTGTAGCCACATCTTTTTTCTTTCTTTCTTTTTTTTTTTTTTTTGAGTATATGTGAGGCTGTGTTTATATACATCATATGCAGACAATAAGAATGATTTAGATTCTTCAGAATCTGACACGCTCTTCTGGACTGTCTGAAGATAGCTACAGCATACTTAAATATAATAAATAAATAAATCTTTAAAAAGAAAAGGAAAAGTAAAAAAGAAAGAACAGGCCTGCCATATGCATGTTCATAGAGGAAAATGGGAGAGACCACAATCTAACCTCAGCAGGGTGCTTCCTTCTGGATGGTAGCTCAGTTTCATCCCAGCAAGACAGGCAAATCACTGAGTTCAAGGACAGTAAGGTTCAGGACAGCCAAGGTTAGGAAGGAAAAGGGTCTATGTTGAGAATACAAACCGACAAAACAACAACTAGGAAAAAGAAGTGACAGTGTAACTTGGGGTAGGGTACCAAAAAGAGAAAGCTTTCTGTTACCACTTACAAACACCAGTAGCCTTGCACCCTTCTGCCCAGGACCCTGCCTTCCTTTCTAGGAATTCTAAGGATGCCAGGGTGTGGGGGAATCCAGATTAACTTTTTAAAAACAAAGACTTGGTCTTTGATGTCTATAGGAAGCCCTTCTCAGTGCCTTTAACTACCACTGAACTTTCAGGGCTGTGACTCAACTGTAACAAGGAACAGGGCTAAGAACCTGCAGCCTTTGAAAACAACTATTTTTTTAAAGTGGGGGACACAAATCAGCAGTAGAACCCCTCAGGTTCAGCCATAATACTTGTTAGGGAAAGAGCCTCAATGTCCGGAGCTGAGGTTTCATGGGTGAACTGCTTCAAGCTCTGAGTATCATTGAAAGAAAGAAAAGATATCATGTGGTTGCTTAATTTATTTATTTTATTATTTCTATTTTTTGTTTTCTTTTGTTTTGTTTTAGAAAAGGCCTCAGTATGTAGCTATGGCTGACCTAGGACAGACTACATGTGTTAATTAGGGTTTCACAGCTGAGAAACAGACCATACCTATGTAAGACTTAGAAAACCCAACAGTCAGTGGTGGCTCGAGCTCTTAATGAGAGCACTCTGGAGGCAGAGGCAGTCAGTTTCTGAGTTCGAGGCCAGCCTGGTTGAAGACAGGGATAGGCAGGGCTAGGCAAGGCAGGGCTGGGCTAGGCTAGGCTAGGCAAGGGGCTGGGCTAGTCAAGGCAAGGGACTAGGCTAGGCTACTCAAGGGGCTAGGCAAGACAGACAGACAGAGAGAAAGACAAACAAGGATGGCAGGCCTGCCTGGTTTTTCTTTCTTTCTTATCCCTTTTAAAAAATGTTTATTTATTTATTTATTTATTTATTTATTTATTTATGTATTTATTAGATATAAGTACACTGTAGCTGTCATCAGACACTCCAGAAGAGGGTGTCAGATTCTGGAGAATCTATATCCCTCTTATTGTCTGCATATGATGTACAAACACACAGCCTCACATTTACATCTAAAATTTTAAAGATGTGTGGGGCCAGTGAAAGGGATCAACAATTAACAGCATTGTCTCCTCTTATAGAGAACCTGGGATCAACTACCAGCAACTATATGGTGGCCCATCTCCAGTTCAAGGGGATCAGACAGACAGACAGACATACAGACAGATAGAGTTAAGTATGGCAGGCCTACCTGGTCTTTCCTTCTTTCTTATCCTTTTTAAAAAATGTTTATTAATTTAAGTATGTATTTATTAGATATAAGTACACTGTAGCTGTCTTCAAACACTCCCAAAGAGGGTGTCAGATTCTGGAGAATCTATATCCCTCTTATGGTCTGCATATGATGTACATGAACACACAGCCTCACATATACTTCTAAAAATTTAAAGATGGGTGGGGCCACTGAAAGGGCTCAACAATTAACAGCACTGAATCCTCTTCCAGAGAACCTGGGATCAACTACCAGCAATTATATGGTGGCCCATCTCCAGTTCCAGGGGATCAGACAGACAGACAGACAGACAAGGATGGCAGGCCTGCCTGGTCTCTCTTTCTTTATTATGCTTTTTAAAAAATGTTTATTTGTTTATTTATGTATTTATTAGATATAAGTACACTGTAGCTATCTTCAGACACTCCAGAAGAGGGTGTCAGATTCTGGAGAATCTAAATCGCTCTTATGGTCTGCATATGATGTACATAAACACAGCCTCACATATACTTCTAAAAATTTAAAGATGGGTGGGGCCACAGAAAGGGCTCAACAATTAAAAGCATTGTCTCCTCTTCCAGAGAACCTTGGATAAACTACCAGCAACTATATGGTGGCCCATCTCCAGTTCCAGGGTATCAGACAGACAGACAGACAGACAGACAGAGATAAGGATGGAGGCCTGCCTGGTCTTTCTTTCTTTCTTATACTTTTAAAAAAATGTTTATTTATTTATTTATTTATTTATATATTTATTTATGTATTTATTATATATAAGTACAATATAGCTGTCTTCAGACACTCCAGAAGAGGGTGTCTGATTCTGGAGAATCTAAATCCCTATTATGGTCTACATATGAAGTACATAAACACAGCCTCATATATACTTCTAAAAATTTAAAGATGTGTGGGGCCACTAAAAGGGCTCAACAATTAACAGCATTGTCTCCTCTACCAGAGAACCTGGGATCAACTACCAGCAACTATATGGTGGCCCATCTCCAGTTCCAGGGGATCAGGCAGACAAAGAGACAGACAGACAAGGATGGCAGGCCTCCCTGGTTTTTTTTTCTTTCTTATCCTTTTTTAAAAATGTTTATTTATTTATTTATGTATTTATTAGATATAAGTACACTGTAGCTGTCTTCAGACACTCCAGAAGTGGGTGTCAGATTCTGGAGAATATAAATCCCTCTTATGGTCTGCATATGATGGACATAAACACAGATTCACATATACTTCTAAAAATTTAAGATGGGTGGGGCCACTGAAAGGGCTCAACAATTAACAGCATTGTCTCTTCTTCCAGAGAACCTGGGATCAACTACCAGCAACTATATGGTGGCCCATCTCCAGTTCCAGGGGATCAGACAGACAGACAGACAGACAGAGATAAGGAGGGCGGCCTGCCTGTTTTTCTTTCTTTCTTATCCTTTTAAAATAATGTTTATTTATTTATTTATTTATTTATTTATTTATTTATTTATTTATGTATTTATTAGATATAAGTACACTGTAGTTGTCTTCAGACACTCCAGAAGAGGGTGTCAGATTCTGGAGAATCTAAATCCCTCTTATGGTCTGCATATGATGTACATAAACACAGCCTAACATATACTTCTAAAAATTTAAAGATAGGTGGAGCCACTGAAAAGGCTCAACAATTAAAAGCATTGTTGCTTCTTCCAGAGAACCAGGGATCAACTAACAGCAACTATATGGTGGCCCATCTCCAGTTCCAAGGGATCAGACAGACAGACAGACAGACTGACAGAGATAAGGATGGAGGCCTGCCTGGTCTTTCTTTCTTTCTTATACTTTTAAAAAAATGTTTATTTATTTATTTATTTATTTATTTATGTATTTATTAGATATAAGTACACTGTAGCTGTCTTCAGACACTATAGAAGAGGGTGTCATCTTCTGGAGAATCTAAATCCCTCTTATGGTCTGCATAGGATGTACATAAACACAGCCTCACATATACTTCTAAATATTTAAAGATGGGTGGGCCCACTGAAAGGGCTCAACAATTAACAGCATTGTCTCTTCTTCCAGAGAACGTGGGATCAACTACCAGCAACTATATGGTGGCCCATCTCAAGTTCCAGGGGATAAGACAGACAGACAGACAGACAGAGATAAGGATGGCAGGCCTGGCTGATTTTTCTTTCTTTCTTATCCTTTTTAAAAAATGTTTATTTATTTATTTATTTATTTATTTATTCATTTATTCATTTATGTATTTATTTATTTATTTATGTATTTATTAGATATAAGTACACTGTAGCTGTCTTCAGACTCTCCAGAAGAGGGTGTCAGATTCTGGAGAATCAATATCCCTCTTATGGTCTGCATATGATGTACATGAACAGAGCCTCACATATACTTCTAAAAATTTAAAGATGGGTGGGGCCACTGAAAGGGCTCAACAATTAACAGCATTGTCTCCTCTTCCAGAGAACCTGGGATCAACTACCAGCAACTATATGGTGGCTCATCTCCAGTTCCAGGGTATCTGACAGATAGACAGACAGACAGATAGACAGACATGGTGGCAGGCCTGCCTGGTCTTTCTTTCTTTCTTATTCTTTTTAAAAAATGTTTATTTATTTATTTATGTATTTATTAGATATAAGTACACTGTAGCTGTCTTCAGACACTCTAGAAGAGGGTGTCATATTCTGGAGAATCTAAATCCCTCTTATGGTCTGCATATGATGTACACAAACACAGCCTCACATATACTTCTAAAAATTTAAAGATGGGTGGGCCCACTGAAAGGGCTCAACAATTAACACCATTGTCTCCTCTTCCAGAGAAGGTGGGATCAACTACCAGCAACTATATGGTGGCCCATCTCAAGTTGCAGGGGATCAGACAGACAGACAGACAGACAGAGATAAGGATGGCAGGCCTGCCTGATTTTTCTTTCTTTCTTATCCTTTTTAAAAATGTTTATTTATTTATTTATTCATTTATTCATTTATTTATTTATTTATTTATTTATTTATTTATTTACTAGATATAAGTACACTGTAGCTGTCTTCAGACACTCCAGAAGAGGGTGTCAGATTCTGGAGAATCTATATCCCTCTTATAGTCTGCATATGATGTACATAAACAAAGCCTCACATATACTTCTAAAAATTTAAAGACGGGTGGGGACACTGAAAGGGCTCAACAATTAACAGCATTGTCTCCTCTTCCAGAGGACCTGGGATCAACTACCAGCAACTATATGGTGGCCCATCTCCAGTTCCACGGGATCAGACAGACAGACATACAGACAGTGATAAGGATGGCAGGCCTGCCTGGTCTTTCTTTCTTTCTTTCTTATCCTTTTTAAAAAAATGTTTATTTATACATTTATTTATGTATTTATTAGATATAAGTACACTGTAGCTGTTTTCAGACACTCCAAAAGAGGGTGTCAGTTTCTGGAGAATCTAAATCCCTTTTATGGTCTGCATATGATGTACATAAACCCAGCCTCACATATACTTCTAAAAATTTAAAGATGTGTGGGGCCACTGAGAGGGCTCAACAATTAACAGCATTGTCTCCTCTTTCAGAGAACCTGGGATAAACTACCAGCACCTTATGGTGGCCCATCTCCAGTTCCAGTGGATCAGACAGACAGACAGACAAAGAGACAGAGATATGGATGGCAGGCCTGCCTGGTCTTTCTTTATTTCTTTTACTTTTTAAAAAATGTTTATTTATTTATTTATTTATTTATTTATGTATTTATTAGATATAAGTACACTGTAGCCGTCTTCAGACACTCCAGAAAAGGGTGTCAGATTCTAGAGAATCTAAATCCCTCTTATGGTCTGCATATGATGTACATAAACACAGCCTCACATATACTACTAAAAATTTAACAATGGGTGGGGCCACTGAAAGCGCTCAACAATTAACAGCATTGTCTCCTCTTCCAGAGAACCTGGGATCAAATACCAGCACCTATATGGTGGCCCATCTCCAGTTCCAGGGGATCAGAACGACAGACAGACAGACAGACCGAGATAAGGATGGTAGGCCTGCCTGGTCTTTCTTTTTTTCTTATCCGGTTTAAATAATGTTTATTTATTTATTTATTTATTTATTTATGTATTTATTAGATATAAGTACACTGTAGCTGTCTTCAGACACTCCAGAAGAGGGTGTCAGATTCTGATGAATCTAAATCCCTCTTCTGGTCTGCATATGATGTACATAAACACAGACTCACATACACTTCTAAAAATTTCAAGATGGGTAGGGCCACTGATAGGGCTCAACAATTAATAGCATTGTCTCCTCTTCCAGAGATCCTGGGATCAACTACCAGCAACTATATGGTAGCCCATCTCCAGTTCCAGGGGATCAGACAGACAGACAGACAGACAGAGATAAGGATGGCAGGCCTGCCTGTTCTTACTTTCTTTCTTATCCTTTTTAAAAAATGTTTATTTATTTATTTATTTATTTATGTATTTATTATATATAAGTACACTGTAGCTGTCTTCAGACACTCCAGTAGAGGGTGTCAGATTCTGGAGAATCTAAATCCTCTTATAATCTGAATATGATGTACATAAACACAGCCTCACATATACTTCTAAATATTTAAAGAAGTGTGGGTCCACTGAAAGGGCTCAACAATTAAGAGCATTGTCTCCTCTTCCAGAGAACCTGGGATAAACTGCCAGAAACACTATGGTGGCCCATGTCCAGTTCCAGGGTATCAGACAGACAGACAGACAGACAGACATAAGGGTGGCAGGCCTGCCTGGTCTTTCTTACTTTCTTATCCTTTTTAAAAAATGTTTATTTATTTATTTATTTATTTATTTATTTATTTATTTATGTATTTCTTAGATATAAGTACACTGTAGCTTTCTTTAGACACTCCAGAGGAGGGTGTCAGATTCTGGAGAATGTAAATCCCTCTTATGGTCTGCATATGATGTACATAAACACAGCCTCACATATACTGAGCTGAGGTGTCACAGGCCAACTGCTGGAATTTCTGAGTACCACCTAGATAGAGAAAAGCTATGCTGTGGTTGCTTAATTTATGTATTTTATTATTTCTATTTGTTGTTTTGTTTTGTTTTATTTGTTTTTAGAGAAGTCCTCTGTCTGTAGCTCTGGCTGACCCAGGACTGCCTTCTTGTGTTAATTAGGGTTTCACAGCTGAGAACAGACACCAAGAGCAAGGTAAGGCTTAGAAAACCCTAAATTCAGTGGTGGCTCAAGCTCTTAATGAGAGCACTCTGTAGGCAGAGGCAGTCAGTTTCTGAGTTCGAGGCCACCCTGGTGAAAGACAGGGCTAGGGTAGGGGCTAGGGTGAGGAAAGGAAGAAAGGAAAGATTGAAAGAAAGAAAGGAAAGAAGAAAAGAAAGAAAGAAAAAGTTTTTATAAAAGTTTTATAAAAAGTGTTAAAGTTTTTAAAAATTAAAAAAAAAAAATACCAGATCACCATCACACAGCATTGGCTGTCTTCAGGTGTATCCTTTCAGCCTCCAAACAAAAAACAATGGCTGGCTGTCTTCAGGTGTATCCTATTCTCGAGTCTTATTTCCAACCTTAGAGCTGGGCTGAGATGCCTCATTATGTAATTGCAAACCTTCCTTGGTTTGTCCATTCCATTTCTAAGACTAACAGGCCTTTTTCTATTTATTGAATATGCTCATGACTGTCCGTTAGATATAGTAAATAAAACTGTTGCTTATAAAACTTGTTTTCTAGGAATTTTTAAAGGGCAATGGCAGAGTTTATTTATAAAAAAATATTTTGCATTTATTTATTTGTGTGAGTGATGAAGCTCAGGTCTTCAAACTTGTCAGGAGGTATGATTACCTCCCCTCTCTCTCAACCCCTCTCTCTCCTCTCTCAATGATTGTGTAAGAATGTTTTGCATGTGTATGCTGTGCCCACAGACTCCAGAACAGAGTATTAGATCCCCTGGAACTGGAGATGGGCCACCATATATAATACTGGTAATTGAGCCCAGGTTCTCTGGAAGAGGAGACAATGCTCTTAATTGTTGAGCCCTCTCTGTAGCCACATCTTTCTTTTTTTTTTTTTTTGAGTATATGTGAGGCTGTGTTTATATACATCATATGCAGACAATAAGAATGATTTAGATTCTTCAGAATCTGACACCCTCTTCTGGACTGTCTGAAGATAGCTACAGCATACTTAAATATAATAAATAAATAAATCTTTAAAAAGAAAAGGAAAAGTAAAAAAGAAAGAACAGGCCTGTCATATGCATGTTCATAGAGGAAAATGGAAGAGACCCCAATCTAACCTCAGCAGGGTGCTTCCTTCTGGATGGTAGCTCACAGTTTCATCCCAGCAAGACAGGCAAATCACTGAGTTCAAGGACAGTAAGGTTCAGGACAGCCAAGGTTAGGAAGGAAAAGGGTCTATGTTGAGAATACAAACCGACAAAACAACAACTAGGAAAAAGAAGTGACAGTGTAACTTGGGGTAGGGTACCAACAAGAGAAAGCTTTCTGTTACCACTTACAAACACCAGTAGCCTTGCACCCTTCTGCCCAGGTCCCTGCCTTCCTTTCTAGGAATTCTAAGGATGCCAGGGGGTGGGGGAATCCAGATTAACTTTTTAAAAACAAAGACTTGGCCTTTGATGTCTATAGGAAGCCCTTCTCAGTGCCTTTAACTACCACTGAACTTTCAGGGCTGTGACTCAACTGTAACAAGGAACAGGGCTAAGAACCTGCAGCCTTTGAAAACAACTATTTTTTTAAAGTGGGGGACACAAATCAGCAGTAGAACCCCTCAGGTTCAGCCATAATACTTGTTAGGGAAATAGCCTCAATGTCCGGAGCTGAGGTTTCATGGGTGAACTGCTTCAAGCTCTGAGTATCATTGAAAGAAAGAAAAGATATCATGTGGTTGCTTAATTTATTTATTTTATTATTTCTATTTTTTGTTTTCTTTTGTTTTGTTTTAGAAAAGGCCTCAGTCTGTAGCTATGGCTGACCTAGGACAGACTACATGTGTTAATTAGGGTTTCACAGCTGAGAAACAGACCATACCTATGTAAGACTTAGAAAACCCAACAGTCAGTGGTGGCTCGAGCTCTTAATGAGAGCACTCTGGAGGCAGAGGCAGTCAGTTTCTGAGTTCGAGGCCAGCCTGGTTAAAGACAGGGATAGGCAGGGCTAGGCAAGGCAGGGCTGGGCTAGGCTAGGCAAGGGGCTGGGCTAGTCAAGGCAAGGGACTAGGCTAGGCTACTCAAGGGGCTAGGCAAGACAGACAGACAGAGAGAAAGACAGACAAGGATGGCAGGCCTGCCTGGTTTTTCTTTCTTTCTTATCCCTTTTAAAAAATGTTTATTTATTTATTTATTTATTTATTTATTTATGTATTTATTAGATATAAGTACACTGTAGCTGTCATCAGACACTCCAGAAGAGGGTGTCAGATTCTGGAAAATCTATATCCCTCTTATTGTCTGCATATGATGTACATACACACAGCCTCACATTTACATCTAAAATTTTAAAGATGTGTGGGGCCAGTGAAAGGGATCAACAATTAACAGCATTGTCTCCTCTTATAGAGAACCTGGGATCAACTACCAGCAACTATATGGTGGCCCATCTCCAGTTCCAGGGGATCAGACAGACAGACAGACTGACAGAGATAAGGATGGCAGGCCTGCCTGGTCTTTCTTTATTTCTTATACATTTTAAAAACTGTTTATTTATTTATTTATTTATGTATTTATTAGATATAAGTACACTGTAGCCGTCTTCAGACACTCCAGAAGAGGGTGTCAGATTCTAGAGAATCTAAATCCCTCTTATGGTCTGAATATGATGTACATAAACACAGCCTCATATATACTTCTAAAAATTATAAATAGGTGGGGCCACTGAAAGGACTTAACAATTAACAGCATTGTCTCCACTTCCAGAGAACCAGGGATCAACTACCAGCACCTAAAAGGTGGCCCATCTCCAGTTCCAGGGGATCAGACAGACAGACAGACAGACAGACAGTGATAAGGATGGCAGGCCTGCCTGGTCTTTCTTTCTTTCTTATCCTTTTTTCAAAAAAATATTTGTTTATTTATTTATTTATTTATTAATTAATTAATTTATTTATTATTAGATATAAGTACACTGTAGCTGTTCAGACACTCCAGAAGAGGGTGTCAGATTCTGGAGAATCTAAATCCCTCTTATGGTCTGCATATGATGTACATAAACACAGCCTCA
This sequence comes from Mus caroli, assembly GCF_978045245.1. NCBI lineage: Eukaryota > Metazoa > Chordata > Mammalia > Rodentia > Muridae > Mus > Mus caroli. Next base: position 382,033 of record NW_028227303.1, on the reverse strand, counting down.
CATATACTTCTAAAAATTTAAAGAAGGGTGGGGCCACTCTAAAAGCTCAACAATTAACAGCATTGTCTCCTCTTCCAGAGTACCTGGGATCAACTACCAGCAACTATATGGTGGCCCATCTCCAGTTCCAGGGGATCAGACAGACAGACATACAGAGAGTGATAAGGATGGCAGGCATGCCTGGTCTTTCTTTCTTTATTATCCTTTTTAAAAAAATGTTTATTTATATATTTATTTATGTATTTATTAGATATAAGTACACTGTAGCTGTCTTCAGACACTCCAGAAGAGGGTGTCAGATTCTGGAGAATCTAAATCCCTTTTATGGTCTGCATATGATGTACATAAACACAGCCTCACATATACTTCTAAAAATTTAAAGATGTGTGGGGCCACTGAGAGGGCTCAACAATTAACAGCATTGTCTCCTCTTTCAGAGAACCTGGGATAAACTACCAGCACCTTATGGTGGCCCATCTCCAGTTCCAGTGGATCAGACATACAGACAGACAGAGAGACAGAGATATGGATGGCAGGCCTGACTGGTCTTTCTTTATTTCTTATACTTTTTAAAAAATGTTTATTTATTCTTTTATTTATTTATTTATTTATTTATTTATTTATTTATTTATTATTAGATATAAGTACACTGTAGCTGTTCAGACACTCCAGAAGAGGGTGTCAGATTCTGGAGAATCTAAATCCCTCTTATGGTCTGCATATGATGTACATAAACACAGCCTCACATATACTTCTAAAAATTTAAAGAAGGGTGGGGCCACTCTAAAAGCTCAACAATTAACAGCATTGTCTCCTCTTCCAGAGTACCTGGGATCAACTACCAGCAACTATATGGTGGCCCATCTCCAGTTCCAGGGGATCAGACAGACAGACATACAGACAGTGATAAGGATGGCAGGCCTGCCTGGTCTTTCTTTCTGTCTTATCCTTTTTAAAAAAATGTTTATTTATATATTTATTTATGTATTTATTAAATATATGTACACTGTAGCTGCTTTCAGACACTCCAGAAGAGGGTGTCAGATTCTGGAGAATCTAAATCCCTCTTATGGTCTGCATATGATGTACATAAACACAGCCTCGCATATACTTCTAAAAATTTAAAGATGTGTGGGGCCACTGAGAGGGCTCAACAATTAACAGCATTGTCTCCTCTTTCAGAGAACCTGGGATAAACTACCAGCACCTTCTGGTGGCCCATCCCCAGTTCCAGTGGATCAGACAGACAGACAGACAGACAGAGAGACAGAGATGAGGATGGCAGGCCTGCCTGGTCTTTCTTTATTTCTTATACATTTTAAAAACTGTTTATTTATTTATTTATTTATTTATTTATTTATGTATTAGATATAAGTACACTGTAGCCGTCTTCAGACACTCCAGAAGAGGGTGTCAGATTCTAGAGAATCTAAATCCCTCTTATGGTCTGAATATGATGTACATAAACACAGCCTCATATATACTTCTAAAAATTATAAATAGGTGGGGCCACTGAAAGGACTCAACAATTAACAGCATTGTCTCCACTTCCAGAGAACCAGGGATCAACTACCAGCACCTAAAAGGTGGCCCATCTCCAGTTCCAGGGGATCAGACAGACAGACAGACAGACAGTGATAAGGATGGCAGGCCTGCCTGGTCTTTCTTTCTTTCTTATCCTTTTTTCAAAAAAATATTTGTTTATTTATTTATTTATTTATTAATTAATTAATTTATTTATTATTAGATATAAGTACACTGTAGCTGTTCAGACACTCCAGAAGAGGGTGTCAGATTCTGGAGAATCTAAATCCCTCTTATGGTCTGCATATGATGTACATAAACACAGCCTCACATATACTTCTAAAAATTTAAAGAAGGGTGGGGCCACTCTAAAAGCTCAACAATTAACAGCATTGTCTCCTCTTCCAGAGTACCTGGGATCAACTACCAGCAACTATATGGTGGCCCATCTCCAGTTCCAGGGGATCAGACAGACAGACATACAGAGAGTGATAAGGATGGCAGGCATGCCTGGTCTTTCTTTCTTTATTATCCTTTTTAAAAAAATGTTTATTTATATATTTATTTATGTATTTATTAGATATATGTACACTGTAGCTGTCTTCAGACACTCCAGAAGAGGGTGTCAGATTCTGGAGAATCTAAATCCCTCTTATGGTCTGCATATGATGTACATAAACACAGCCTCGCATATACTTCTAAAAATTTAAAGATGTGTGGGGCCACTGAGAGGGCTCAACAATTAACAGCATTGTCTCCTCTTTCAGAGAACCTGGGATAAACTACCAGCACCTTCTGGTGGCCCATCCCCAGTTCCAGTGGATCAGACAGACAGACAGACAGACAGAGAGACAGAGATGAGGATGGCAGGCCTGCCTGGTCTTTCTTTATTTCTTATACATTTTAAAAACTGTTTATTTATTTATTTATTTATTTATGTATTAGATATAAGTACACTGTAGCCGTCTTCAGACACTCCAGAAGAGGGTGTCAGATTCTAGAGAATCTAAATCCCTCTTATGGTCTGAATATGATGTACATAAACACAGCCTCATATATACTTCTAAAAATTATAAATAGGTGGGGCCACTGAAAGGACTCAACAATTAACAGCATTGTCTCCACTTCCAGAGAACCAGGGATCAACTACCAGCACCTAAAAGGTGGCCCATCTCCAGTTCCAGGGGATCAGACAGACAGACAGACAGACAGTGATAAGGATGGCAGGCCTGCCTGGTCTTTCTTTCTTTCTTATCCTTTTTTCAAAAAAATATTTGTTTATTTATTTATTTATTTATTAATTAATTAATTTATTTATTATTAGATATAAGTACACTGTAGCTGTTCAGACACTCCAGAAGAGGGTGTCAGATTCTGGAGAATCTAAATCCCTCTTATGGTCTGCATATGATGTACATAAACACAGCCTCACATATACTTCTAAAAATTTAAAGAAGGGTGGGGCCACTCTAAAAGCTCAACAATTAACAGCATTGTCTCCTCTTCCAGAGTACCTGGGATCAACTACCAGCAACTATATGGTGGCCCATCTCCAGTTCCAGGGGATCAGACAGACAGACATACAGAGAGTGATAAGGATGGCAGGCATGCCTGGTCTTTCTTTCTTTATTATCCTTTTTAAAAAAATGTTTATTTATATATTTATTTATGTATTTATTAGATATATGTACACTGTAGCTGTCTTCAGACACTCCAGAAGAGGGTGTCAGATTCTGGAGAATCTAAATCCCTCTTATGGTCTGCATATTCGGTACATAAACACAGCCTTGAATATACTTCTAAAAATTTCAAGATGGGTGGGGCCACTGAGAGGGCTCAACAATGAACAGCATTGTCTCCTCTTTCAGAGAACCTGGGATAAGCTACCAGCACCTTATGGTGGCCCAACTCCAGTTCCAGTGGATCAGACAGACAGACAGACAGAGAGACAGAGATAAGGATGGCAGGCCTGCCTGGTCTTTCTTTATTTCTTATACTTTTAAAAAAATGTTTATTTATTTATTTATTTATTTATTTATTTATTTATTTATGTATTTATTAGATATAAGTACACTGTAGCCGTCTTCAGACACTCCAGAAGAGGGTGTCAGATTCTAGAGAATCTAAATCCCTCTTATGGTCTGAATATGATGTACATAAACACAGCCTCACATATACTTCTAAAAATTATAAATAGGTGGGGCCACTGAAAGGACTCAACAATTAACAGCATTGTCTCCTCTTCCAGAGAACCTGGGATCAACTACCAGCACCTAAAAGGTGGCCCATCTCCAGTTCCAGGGGATCAGACAGACATAAAGACAGACAGTGATAAGGATGGCAGGCCTGCCTGGTCTTTCTTTCTTTCTTATCCTTTTTTTAAAAAAATGTTTGTTTATTTATTTATTTATTTATTTATTTATTTATTTATTTATTTATTATTAGATATAAGTACACTGTAGCTGTTCAGACACTCCAGAAGAGGGTGTCAGATTCTGGAGAATCTAAATCCCTCTTATGGTCTGCATATGATGTACATAAACACAGCCTCACATATACTTCTAAAATTTTAAAGAAGGGTGGGGCCACTCTAAAAGCTCAACAATTAACAGCATTGTCTCCTCTTCCAGAGTACCTGGGATCAACTACCAGCAACTATATGGTGGCCCATTTCCAGTTCCAGGGGATCAGACAGACAGACATACAGACAGTGATAAGGATGGCAGGCCTGCCTGGTCTTTCTTTCTTTCTTATCCTTTTTAAAAAAATGTTTATTTATTTATTTATTTATGTATTTATTAGATATAAGTACACTGTAGCTGTCTTCAGACACTCCAGAAGAGGGTGTCAGATTCTGGAGAATCTAAATCCCTTTTATGGTCTGCATATGATGTACATAAACACAGCCTCACATATACTTCTAAAAATTTAAAGATGTGTGGGGCCACTGAGAGGGCTCAACAATTAACAGCATTGTCTCCTCTTTCAGAGAACCTGGGATAAACTACCAGCACCTTATGGTGGCCCATCTCCAGTTCCAGTGGATCAGACATACAGACAGACAGAGAGACAGAGATATGGATGGCAGGCCTGACTGGTCTTTCTTTATTTCTTATACTTTTTAAAAAATGTTTATTTATTCTTTTATTTATTTATTTATTTATTTATTTATGTATTTATTAGATATAAGTACACTGTAGCCGTCTTCAGACACTCCAGAAGATGGTGTCAGATTCTGGAGAATCTAAATACCTCTTATGGTCTGAATATGATGTACATAAACACAGCATCACATATACTTGTAAAAATTAAAAATGGGTGGGGCCACTGAAAGGGCTCAACAATTAACAGCATTGTCTCCTCTTCCAGAGAACCTGGGATCAACTACCAGCACCTACAAGGTGGCCCATCTCCAGTTCCAGGGGATCAGACAGACAGACAGACAGACTGAGATAAGTATGGCAGGCCTGCCTGGTCTTTCTTTCTTACTTATCCTTTTAAAATAATGTTTATTTATTTATTTATTTATTTATATATGTATGTATTTATTAGATATAAGTACACTGTAGTTGTCTTCAGACACTCCAGAAGAGGGTGTCAGATTCTGGAGAAACTAAATCCCTCTTATGGTCTGCATATGATGTACATAAACACAGCCTAACATATACTTCTAAAAATTTAAAGATAGGTGGAGCCACTGAAAGGGCTCAACAATTAATAGCATTGTCTCCTCTTCCAGAGAAGCTGGGATCAACTAACAGCAACTATATGGTGGCCCATCTGCAGTTCCAAGGTATCAGACAGTCTGACAGACAGACAGACTGACAGAGATTAGGATGGCAGGCCTGCCTGGTCTTTCTTTCTTTATTATCCTTTTTAAAAAATGTTTATTTATTCATGTATTTATTAGATATAAGTACACTGTAGCTGTCTTCAGACACTCCAGAAGAGGGTGTCAGATTCTGGAGAATCTAAATCCCTCTTATGGTCTGCATATGATGTACATAAACACAGCCTCACATATACTACTAAAAATTTAACGATGGGTGGGGCCACTGAAATCGCTCAACAATTAACAGCATTGTCTCCTCTTCCAGAGAACCTGGGATCAACTACCAGCACCTATATGGTGGCCCATCTCCAGTTCCAGGGGATCAGAACGACTGATAGAGAGACAGACAGAGATAGGGATGGTAGGCCTGCCTGGTCTTTCTTTTTTTCTCATCCGGTTTAAATAATGTTTATTTATTTATTTATTTATTTATTATATAAGTACACTGTAGCTGTCTTCAGACACTCCAGAAGAGGGTGTCAGATTCTGGAGTATCTAAATCCCTCTTATGGTCTGCATATGATGTACATAAACACAGACTCACATATACTTCTAAAAATTTAAAGATGGGTAGGGCCACTGATAGGGCTCAACAATTAAGAGCATTGTCTCCTCTTCCAGAGAACCTTGGATCAACTACCAGCAACTATATGGTGGCCCATCTCCAGTACCCTGGGATCAGATAGACAGACAGACAGACAGGCAGAGATATGAATGGCAGGCCTGCCTGGTCTTTCTTTCTTTCTTATCCTTTTTAAAAAATGTTTATTTATTTATTTATTTATTTATCTATTTATTTATTAGATATAAGTACACTGTAGGTGTCTTCAGACACTCCAGAAGAGGGTGTCAGATTCTGGAGAATCTAAATCCCTCTTATGGTCTGCATATGATGTACATAAACACAGCCTCACATATACTTATAAATATTTAAAGAAGTGTGGGGCCACTGAAAGGGCTCAACAATTAACCGAATTGTCTCCTCTTCCAGAGAACCTTGGATCAACTACCAGCACTATATGGTGGCCCATCTCCAGTTCCCGGGGATCAGATAGACAGACAGACAGACAGACAGAGATATGGATGGCAGGCCTGCCTGGTCTTTCTTTCTTTCTTATACTTTTAAAAATTGTTTATTTATTTATTTATTTATCTATTTATTTATTAGATATAAGTACACTGTAGCTGTCTTCAGACACTCCAGAAGAGGGTGTCAGATTCTGGAGAATCTAAATCCCTCTTATGGTCTGCATATGATGTACATAAACACAGCCTCACATATACCTCTAAATATTTAAAGATGGGTGGCGCCACTGAAAGGGCTCAACAATTAACAGCATTGTCTCCTCTTCCAGAGTACCTGGGATCAACTACCAGCAACTATATGGTGGCCCATCTCCAGTTCCAGGGGTTCAGACAGACAGACATACAGACAGTGATAAGGATGGCAGGCCTGCCTGGTCTTTCTTTCTTTCTTATCCTTTTTAAAATAATGTTTATTTATATATTTATTTATGTATTTATTAGATATAAGTACACTGTAGCTGTCTTCAGACACTCCAGAAGAGGGTGTCAGATTCTGGAGAATCTAAATCCCTCTTATGGTCTGCATATGATGTACATAAACACAGCCTCACATATACCTCTAAATATTTAAAGATGGGTGGCGCCACTGAAAGGGCTCAACAATTAACAGCATTGTCTCCTCTTGCAGAGTACCTGGGATCAACTACCAGCAACTATATGGTGGCCCATCTCCAGTTCCAGGGGATCAGACAGACAGACATACAGACAGTGATAAGGATGGCAGGCCTGCCTGGTCTTTCTTTCTTTCTTATCCTTTTTAAAAAATGTTTATTTATTTATTTATTTATTTATTTATTTATTTATTTATTATATATAAGTACACTGTAGCTGTCTTCAGTCACTCCAGTAGAGGGTGTCAGATTCTGGAGAATGTAAATCCTTTTATAGTCTGAATATGATGTACATAAACACAGCCTCACATAAACTTCTAAATATTTAAAGAAGTGTGGGGCCACTGAAAGGGCTCAACAATTAACCGAATTGTCTCCTCTTCCAGAGAACCTTGGATCAACTACCAGCACTATATGGTGGCCCGTCTCCAGTTCCCGGGGATCAGATAGACGGACAGACAGACAGACAGAGATATGGATGGCAGGCCTGCCTTGTCTTTCTTTCTTTCTTATACTTTTTAAAAAATGTTTATTTATTTATTTATTTATTTATCTATTTATTTATTAGATATGAGTACACTGTAGCTGTCTTCAGACACTCCAGAAGAGGGTGTCAGATTCTGGAGAATCTAAATCCCTCTTATGGTCTGCATATGATGTACATAAACACAGCCTCACATATACCTCTAAATATTTAAAGATGGGTGGCGGCACTGAAAGGGCTCAACAATTAACAGCATTGTCTCCTCTTCCAGAGTACCTGGGATCAACTACCAACAACTATATGGTGGCCCATCTCCAGTTCCAGGGGATCAGACAAACAGACATACAGACAGTGATAAGGATGGCAGGCCTGCCTGGTCTTTCTTTCTTTCTTATCCTTTTTAAAAAAATGTTTATTTATTTATTTATTTATTTATTTATTTTTTTATTATATATAAGTACACTGTAGCTGTCTTCAGTCACTCCAGTAGAGGGTGTCAGATTCTGGAGAATCTAAATCCTCTTATAATCTGAATATGATGAACATAAACACAGCCTCACATAAACTTCTAAATATTTAAAGAAGTGTGGGGCCACTGAAAGGGCTCAACAATTAACCGAATTTTCTCCTCTTCCAGAGAACCTTGGATCCACTACCAGCACTATATGGTGGCCCATTTCCAGTTCCCGGGGATCAGATAGACAGACAGACAGACAGACAGAGATATGGATGGCAGGCCTGACTGGTCTTTCTTTCTTTCTTATACTTTTTAAAAAATGTTTATTTATTTATTTATCTGTTTATTTATTAGATATAAGTACACTGTAGCTGTCTTCAGACACTCCAGAAGTGGGTGTCAGATTCTGGAGAATCTAAATCCCTCTTATGGTCTGCATATGATGTACATAAACACAGCCTCACATATACCTCTAAATATTTAAAGATGGTTGGCGCCACTGAAAGGGCTCAACAATTAACAGCATTGTCTCCTCTTCCAGAGTACCTGGGATCAACTACCAGCAACATTATGGTGGCCCATCTCCAGTTCCAGGGGATCAGACAGACAGACATACAGAGAGTGATAAGGATGGCAGGCATGCCTGGTCTTTCTTTCTTTATTATCCTTTTTAAAAAAATGTTTATTTATATATTTATTTATGTATTTATTAGATATATGTACACTGTAGCTGTCTTCAGACACTCCAGAAGAGGGTGTCAGATTCTGGAGAATCTAAATCCCTCTTATGGTCTGCATATGATGTACATAAACACAGCCTCGCATATACTTCTAAAAATTTAAAGATGTGTGGGGCCACTGAGAGGGCTCAACAATTAACAGCATTGTCTCCTCTTTCAGAGAACCTGGGATAAACTACCAGCACCTTCTGGTGGCCCATCCCCAGTTCCAGTGGATCAGACAGACAGACAGACAGACAGAGAGACAGAGATGAGGATGGCAGGCCTGCCTGGTCTTTCTTTATTTCTTATACATTTTAAAAACTGTTTATTTATTTATTTATTTATTTATGTATTAGATATAAGTACACTGTAGCCGTCTTCAGACACTCCAGAAGAGGGTGTCAATTCTAGAGAATCTAAATCCCTCTTATGGTCTGAATATGATGTACATAAACACAGCCTCATATATACTTCTAAAAATTATAAATAGGTGGGGCCACTGAAAGGACTCAACAATTAACAGCATTGTCTCCACTTCCAGAGAACCAGGGATCAACTACCAGCACCTAAAAGGTGGCCCATCTCCAGTTCCAGGGGATCAGACAGACAGACAGACAGACAGTGATAAGGATGGCAGGCCTGCCTGGTCTTTCTTTCTTTCTTATCCTTTTTTCAAAAAAATATTTGTTTATTTATTTATTTATTTATTTATTAATTAATTTATTTATTATTAGATATAAGTACACTGTAGCTGTTCAGACACTCCAGAAGAGGGTGTCAGATTCTGGAGAATCTAAATCCCTCTTATGGTCTGCATATGATGTACATAAACACAGCCTCACATATACTTCTAAAAATTTAAAGAAGGGTGGGGCCACTCTAAAAGCTCAACAATTAACAGCATTGTCTCCTCTTCCAGAGTACCTGGGATCAACTACCAGCAACTATATGGTGGCCCATCTCCAGTTCCAGGGGATCAGACAGACAGACATACAGAGAGTGATAATGATGGCAGGCATGCCTGGTCTTTCTTTCTTTATTATCCTTTTTAAAAAAATGTTTATTTATATATTTATTTATGTATTTATTAGATATATGTACACTGTAGCTGTCTTCAGACACTCCAGAAGAGGGTGTCAGATTCTGGAGAATCTAAATCCCTCTTATGGTCTGCATATTCGGTACATAAACACAGCCTTGAATATACTTCTAAAAATTTCAAGATGGGTGGGGCCACTGAGAGGGCTCAACAATGAACAGCATTGTCTCCTCTTTCAGAGAACCTGGGATAAGCTACCAGCACCTTATGGTGGCCCAACTCCAGTTCCAGTGGATCAGACAGACAGACAGACAGAGAGACAGAGATAAGGATGGCAGGCCTGCCTGGTCTTTCTTTATTTCTTATACTTTTAAAAAAATGTTTATTTATTTATTTATTTATTTATTTATTTATTTATTTATGTATTTATTAGATATAAGTACACTGTAGCCGTCTTCAGACACTCCAGAAGAGGGTGTCAGATTCTAGAGAATCTAAATCCCTCTTATGGTCTGAATATGATGTACATAAACACAGCCTCACATATACTTCTAAAAATTATAAATAGGTGGGGCCACTGAAAGGACTCAACAATTAACAGCATTGTCTCCTCTTCCAGAGAACCTGGGATCAACTACCAGCACCTAAAAGGTGGCCCATCTCCAGTTCCAGGGGATCAGACAGACATAAAGACAGACAGTGATAAGGATGGCAGGCCTGCCTGGTCTTTCTTTCTTTCTTATCCTTTTTTTAAAAAAATGTTTGTTTATTTATTTATTTATTTATTTATTTATTTATTTATTATTAGATATAAGTACACTGTAGCTGTTCAGACACTCCAGAAGAGGGTGTCAGATTCTGGAGAATCTAAATCCCTCTTATGGTCTGCATATGATGTACATAAACACAGCCTCACATATACTTCTAAAATTTTAAAGAAGGGTGGGGCCACTCTAAAAGCTCAACAATTAACAGCATTGTCTCCTCTTCCAGAGTACCTGGGATCAACTACCAGCAACTATATGGTGGCCCATTTCCAGTTCCAGGGGATCAGACAGACAGACATACAGACAGTGATAAGGATGGCAGGCCTGCCTGGTCTTTCTTTCTTTCTTATCCTTTTTAAAAAAATGTTTATTTATTTATTTATTTATGTATTTATTAGATATAAGTACACTGTAGCTGTCTTCAGACACTCCAGAAGAGGGTGTCAGATTCTGGAGAATCTAAATCCCTTTTATGGTCTGCATATGATGTACATAAACACAGCCTCACATATACTTCTAAAAATTTAAAGATGTGTGGGGCCACTGAGAGGGCTCAACAATTAACAGCATTGTCTCCTCTTTCAGAGAACCTGGGATAAACTACCAGCACCTTATGGTGGCCCATCTCCAGTTCCAGTGGATCAGACATACAGACAGACAGAGAGACAGAGATATGGATGGCAGGCCTGACTGGTCTTTCTTTATTTCTTATACTTTTTAAAAAATGTTTATTTATTCTTTTATTTATTTATTTATTTATTTATGTATTTATTAGATATAAGTACACTGTAGCCGTCTTCAGACACTCCAGAAGATGGTGTCAGATTCTGGAGAATCTAAATACCTCTTATGGTCTGAATATGATGTACATAAACACAGCATCACATATACTTGTAAAAATTAAAAATGGGTGGGGCCACTGAAAGGGCTCAACAATTAACAGCATTGTCTCCTCTTCCAGAGAACCTGGGATCAACTACCAGCACCTACAAGGTGGCCCATCTCCAGTTCCAGGGGATCAGACAGACAGACAGACAGACTGAGATAAGTATGGCAGGCCTGCCTGGTCTTTCTTTCTTACTTATCCTTTTAAAATAATGTTTATTTATTTATTTATTTATTTATATATGTATGTATTTATTAGATATAAGTACACTGTAGTTGTCTTCAGACACTCCAGAAGAGGGTGTCAGATTCTGGAGAAACTAAATCCCTCTTATGGTCTGCATATGATGTACATAAACACAGCCTAACATATACTTCTAAAAATTTAAAGATAGGTGGAGCCACTGAAAGGGCTCAACAATTAATAGCATTGTCTCCTCTTCCAGAGAAGCTGGGATCAACTAACAGCAACTATATGGTGGCCCATCTGCAGTTCCAAGGTATCAGACAGTCTGACAGACAGACAGACTGACAGAGATTAGGATGGCAGGCCTGCCTGGTCTTTCTTTCTTTATTATCCTTTTTAAAAAATGTTTATTTATTCATGTATTTATTAGATATAAGTACACTGTAGCTGTCTTCAGACACTCCAGAAGAGGGTGTCAGATTCTGGAGAATCTAAATCCCTCTTATGGTCTGCATATGATGTACATAAACACAGCCTCACATATACTACTAAAAATTTAACGATGGGTGGGGCCACTGAAATCGCTCAACAATTAACAGCATTGTCTCCTCTTCCAGAGAACCTGGGATCAACTACCAGCACCTATATGGTGGCCCATCTCCAGTTCCAGGGGATCAGAACGACTGATAGAGAGACAGACAGAGATAGGGATGGTAGGCCTGCCTGGTCTTTCTTTTTTTCTCATCCGGTTTAAATAATGTTTATTTATTTATTTATTTATTTATTATATAAGTACACTGTAGCTGTCTTCAGACACTCCAGAAGAGGGTGTCAGATTCTGGAGTATCTAAATCCCTCTTATGGTCTGCATATGATGTACATAAACACAGACTCACATATACTTCTAAAAATTTAAAGATGGGTAGGGCCACTGATAGGGCTCAACAATTAAGAGCATTGTCTCCTCTTCCAGAGAACCTTGGATCAACTACCAGCAACTATATGGTGGCCCATCTCCAGTACCCTGGGATCAGATAGACAGACAGACAGACAGGCAGAGATATGAATGGCAGGCCTGCCTGGTCTTTCTTTCTTTCTTATCCTTTTTAAAAAATGTTTATTTATTTATTTATTTATTTATCTATTTATTTATTAGATATAAGTACACTGTAGGTGTCTTCAGACACTCCAGAAGAGGGTGTCAGATTCTGGAGAATCTAAATCCCTCTTATGGTCTGCATATGATGTACATAAACACAGCCTCACATATACTTATAAATATTTAAAGAAGTGTGGGGCCACTGAAAGGGCTCAACAATTAACCGAATTGTCTCCTCTTCCAGAGAACCTTGGATCAACTACCAGCACTATATGGTGGCCCATCTCCAGTTCCCGGGGATCAGATAGACAGACAGACAGACAGACAGAGATATGGATGGCAGGCCTGCCTGGTCTTTCTTTCTTTCTTATACTTTTAAAAATTGTTTATTTATTTATTTATTTATCTATTTATTTATTAGATATAAGTACACTGTAGCTGTCTTCAGACACTCCAGAAGAGGGTGTCAGATTCTGGAGAATCTAAATCCCTCTTATGGTCTGCATATGATGTACATAAACACAGCCTCACATATACCTCTAAATATTTAAAGATGGGTGGCGCCACTGAAAGGGCTCAACAATTAACAGCATTGTCTCCTCTTCCAGAGTACCTGGGATCAACTACCAGCAACTATATGGTGGCCCATCTCCAGTTCCAGGGGTTCAGACAGACAGACATACAGACAGTGATAAGGATGGCAGGCCTGCCTGGTCTTTCTTTCTTTCTTATCCTTTTTAAAATAATGTTTATTTATATATTTATTCATGTATTTATTAGATATAAGTACACTGTAGCTGTCTTCAGACACTCCAGAAGAGGGTGTCAGATTCTGGAGAATCTAAATCCCTCTTATGGTCTGCATATGATGTACATAAACACAGCCTCACATATACCTCTAAATATTTAAAGATGGGTGGCGCCACTGAAAGGGCTCAACAATTAACAGCATTGTCTCCTCTTGCAGAGTACCTGGGATCAACTACCAGCAACTATATGGTGGCCCATCTCCAGTTCCAGGGGATCAGACAGACAGACATACAGACAGTGATAAGGATGGCAGGCCTGCCTGGTCTTTCTTTCTTTCTTATCCTTTTTAAAAAATGTTTATTTATTTATTTATTTATTTATTTATTTATTATATATAAGTACACTGTAGCTGTCTTCAGTCACTCCAGTAGAGGGTGTCAGATTCTGGAGAATGTAAATCCTTTTATAGTCTGAATATGATGTACATAAACACAGCCTCACATAAACTTCTAAATATTTAAAGAAGTGTGGGGCCACTGAAAGGGCTCAACAATTAACCGAATTGTCTCCTCTTCCAGAGAACCTTGGATCAACTACCAGCACTATATGGTGGCCCGTCTCCAGTTCCCGGGGATCAGATAGACGGACAGACAGACAGACAGAGATATGGATGGCAGGCCTGCCTTGTCTTTCTTTCTTTCTTATACTTTTTAAAAAATGTTTATTTATTTATTTATTTATTTATCTATTTATTTATTAGATATGAGTACACTGTAGCTGTCTTCAGACACTCCAGAAGAGGGTGTCAGATTCTGGAGAATCTAAATCCCTCTTATGGTCTGCATATGATGTACATAAACACAGCCTCACATATACCTCTAAATATTTAAAGATGGGTGGCGGCACTGAAAGGGCTCAACAATTAACAGCATTGTCTCCTCTTCCAGAGTACCTGGGATCAACTACCAACAACTATATGGTGGCCCATCTCCAGTTCCAGGGGATCAGACAAACAGACATACAGACAGTGATAAGGATGGCAGGCCTGCCTGGTCTTTCTTTCTTTCTTATCCTTTTTAAAAAAATGTTTATTTATTTATTTATTTATTTATTTATTTTTTTATTATATATAAGTACACTGTAGCTGTCTTCAGTCACTCCAGTAGAGGGTGTCAGATTCTGGAGAATCTAAATCCTCTTATAATCTGAATATGATGAACATAAACACAGCCTCACATAAACTTCTAAATATTTAAAGAAGTGTGGGGCCACTGAAAGGGCTCAACAATTAACCGAATTTTCTCCTCTTCCAGAGAACCTTGGATCCACTACCAGCACTATATGGTGGCCCATTTCCAGTTCCCGGGGATCAGATAGACAGACAGACAGACAGACAGAGATATGGATGGCAGGCCTGACTGGTCTTTCTTTCTTTCTTATACTTTTTAAAAAATGTTTATTTATTTATTTATCTGTTTATTTATTAGATATAAGTACACTGTAGCTGTCTTCAGACACTCCAGAAGTGGGTGTCAGATTCTGGAGAATCTAAATCCCTCTTATGGTCTGCATATGATGTACATAAACACAGCCTCACATATACCTCTAAATATTTAAAGATGGTTGGCGCCACTGAAAGGGCTCAACAATTAACAGCATTGTCTCCTCTTCCAGAGTACCTGGGATCAACTACCAGCAACATTATGGTGGCCCATCTCCAGTTCCAGGGGATCAGACAGACAGACATACAGACAGTGATAAGGATGGCAGGCCTGCCTGGTCTTTCTTTCTTTCTTATCCTTTTTAAAAAAATGTTTATTTATATATTTATTTATGTATTTATTAGATATAAGTACACTGTAGCTGTCTTCAGACACTCCAGAAGAGGGTGTCAGATTCTGGAGAATCTAAATCCCTCTTATGGTCTGCATATGATGTACATAAACACAGCCTCACATATACTTCTAATAATTTAAAGATGTGTGGGGCCACTGAGAGGGCTCAACAATTAACAGCATTGTCTCCTTTTTCAGAGAACCTGGGATAAACTACCAGCACCTTATGGTGGCCCATCTCCAGTTCCAGGGGATCAGACAGACAGACAGACAGACAGAGAGACAGAGATAAGGATGGCAGGCCTGCCTGGTCTTTCTTTATTTCTTATACTTTTTAAAAAATGTTTATTTATTTATTTATTTATTTATTTATGTATTTATTAGATATAAGTACACTGTAGCTGTCTTCAGACACTCCAGAAGAGGGTGTCAGATTCTGGAGAATCTAAATCCCTCTTATGGTCTGCATATGATGTACATAAACACAGCCTCACATATACTTCTAAATATTTAAAGATGGGTAGGGCCACTGATAGGGCTCAACAATTAACAGCATTGTCTCCTCTTCCAGAGAACCTGGGATCAACTACCAGCAACTTTATGGTAGCCCAACTCCAGTTCCAGGGGATCAGACAGACAGACAGACAGACAGAGATAAGGATGGCAGGCCTGCCTGGTCTTACTTTCTTTCTTATCCTTTTTAAAAAATGTTTATTTATTTATTTATTTATTTATTTATTTATTATACATAAGTACACTGTAGCTGGCTTCAGTCACTCCAGTAGAGGGTGTCAGATTCTGGAGAATCTAAATCCTCTTATAATCTGAATATGATGTACATAAACACAGCCTCACATAAACTTCTAAATATTTAAAGAAGTGTGGGGCCACTGAAAGGGCTAAACAATTAACCGAATTGTCTCCTCTTCCAGAGAACCTTGGATCAACTACCAGCACTATATGGTGGCCCATCTACAGTTCCTGGGGATCAGATAGACAGACAGACAGACAGACAGAGATATGGATGGCAGGCCTGCCTGGTCTTTCTTTCTTTCTTATCCTTTTTAAAAAATGTTTATTTATTTATTTATTTATCTATTTATTTATTAGATATAAGTACACTGTAGCTGTCTTCAGACACTCCAGAAGAGGGTGTCAGATTCTGGAGAATCTAAATCCCTCTTATGGTCTGCATATGATGTACATAAACACAGCCTCACATATACCTCTAAATATTTAAAGATGGGTGGCGCCACTGAAAGGGCTCAACAATTAACAGCATTGTCTCCTCTTCCAGAGTACCTGGGATCAACTACCAGCAACTATATGGTGGCCCATCTCGAGTTCCAGGGGATCAGACAGACAGACATACAGACAGTGATAAGGATGGCAGGCCTGCCTGGTCTTTCTTTCTTTCTTATCCTTTTTAAAAAAAATGTTTATTTATATATTTATTCATGTATTTATTAGATATAAGTACACTGTAGCTGTCTTCAGACACTCCAGAAGAATGTGTCAGATTCTGGAGAATCTAAATCCCTCTTATGGTCTGCATATGATGTACATAAACACAGCCTCACATATACCTCTAAATATTTAAAGATGGGTGGCGCCACTGAAAGGGCTCAACAATTAACAGCATTGTCTCCTCTTCCAGAGTACCTGGGATCAACTACCAGCAACTATATGGTGGCCCATCTCCAGTTCCAGGGGATCAGACAGACAGACATACAGACAGTGAAAAGGATGGCAGGCCTGCATGGTCTTTCTTTCTTTATTATCCTTTTTAAAAAAATGTTTATTTATATATTTATTTATGTATTTATTAGATATAAGTACACTGTAGCTGTCTTCAGACACTCCAGAAGAGGGTGTCAGATTCTGGAGAATCTAAATCCCTCTTATGGTCTGCATATGATGTACATAAACACAGCCTCACATATACTTCTAAAAATTTAAAGATGTGTGGGACCACTGAGAGGGCTCAACAATTAACAGCATTGTCTCCTCTTTCAGAGAACCTGGGAAAAAATACCAGCACCTTATGGTGGCCCATCTCCAGTTCCAGTGGATCAGACAGACAGACAGACAGACAGAGAGACAGAGATAAGGATGGCAGGCCTGCCTGGTCTTTCTTTATTTCTTATACTTTTTAAAAAATGTTTATTTATTTATTTATGTATTTATTAGATAAATGTACACTGTAGCTGTCTTCAGACACTCCAGAAGAGGGTGTCAGATTCTGGAGAATCTAAATCCCTCTTATGGTCTGCATATGATGTACATAAACACAGCCTCACATATACTTCTAAATATTTAAAGATGGGTAGGGCCACTGATAGGGCTCAACAATTAACAGCCTTGTCCTCTCTTCCAGAGAACCTGGGATCAACTAAAAGCAACTTTATGGTAGCCCAACTCCAGTTCCAGGGGATCAGACAGACAGACAGACAGACAGAGATAAGGATGGCAGGCCTGCCTGGTCTTACTTTCTTTCTTATCCTTTTTAAAAAATGTATATTTATTTATTTATTTATTTATTTATTTATTTATTATATATAAGTACACTGTAGCTGTCTTCAGACACTCCAGTAGAGGGTGTCAGATTCTGGAGAATCTAAATCCTCTTATAATCTGAATATGATGTACATAAACACAGCCTCACATAAACTTCTAAATATTTAAAGAAGTGTGGGGCCACTGAAAGGGCTCAACAATTAACCGAATTGTCTCCTCTTCCAGAGAACCTTGGATCAACTACCAGTACTATATGGTGGCCCATCTCCAGTTCCCGGGGATCAGATAGACAGACAGACAGACAGACAGAGATATGGATGGCAGGCCTGCCTGGTCTTTCTTTATTTCTTATACTTTTTAAAAAATGTTTATTTATTTATTTATTTATTTATCTTTTTATTTATTAGATATAAGTACACTGTAGCTGTCTTCAGACACTCCAGAAGAGGGTGTCAGATTCTGGAGAATCTAAATCCCTCTTATGGTCTGCATATGATGTACATAAACACAGCCTCACATATACCTCTAAATATTTAAAGATGGGTGGCGCCACTGAAAGGGCTCAACAATTAACAGCATTGTCTCCTCTTGCACTGTACCTGGGATCAACTACCAGCAACTATATGGTGGCCCATCTCCAGTTCCAGGGGATCAGACAGACAGACATACAGACATTGATAAGGATGGCAGGCCTGCCTGGTCTTTCTTTCTTTCTTATCTTTTTAAAAAAATGTTTATTTATATATTTATTCATGTATTTATTAGATATAAGTACACTGTAGCTGTCTTCAGACACTCCAGAAGAGGGTGTCAGATTCTGGATAATCTAAATCCCTCTTATGGTCTGCATATGATGTACATAAACACAGCCTCACATATACTTCTAAAATTTAACGATGTGTGGGGCCACTGAGAGGGCTCAACAATTAACAGCATTGTCTCCTCTTTCAGAGAACCTGGGATAAACTACCAGCAACTTATGGTGGCCCATCTCCAGTTCCGAGGGATTAGACAGACAGACAGACAGACTGACAGAGATAAGGATGGAGGCCTGCCTGGTCTTTCTTTCTTTCTTATACTTTTAAGAAATGTTTATTAATTTAAGTATGTATTTATTAGATTTAAGTACAAGGTAGCTGTCTTCAGACACTCTAAAAGAGGGTGTCATCTTCTGGAGAATCTAAATCCCTCTTATGGTCTGCATATGATATACATAAACACAGCCTCACATATATTTCTAAAAATTTAAAGATGGGTGGGCCCACTGAAAGGGCTCAACAATTAACAGCATTGTCTCTTCTTCCAGAGAACGTGGGATCAACTACCAGCAACTATATGGTGGCCCATCTCAAGTTCCAGGGGATAAGACAGACAGAGAGACAGACAGAGATAAGGATGGCAGGCCTGCCTGATTTTTCTTTCTTTCTTATCCTTTTTAAAAATGTTTATTAATTTATTTATTTATTTATTCATTTATTCATTTATTTATTTATTTATTTATGTATTTATTAGATGTAAGTACACTGTAGCTGTCTTCAGACTCTCCAGAAGAGGGTGTCAGATTCTGGAGAATCAATATCCTTCATATGGTCTGCATATGATGTACATGAACACAGCCTCACATATACTTCTAAAAATTTAAAGATGGGTGGGGCCACTGAAAGGGCTCAACAATTAACAGCATTGTCTCCTCTTCCAGAGAACCTGGGATCAACTACCATCAACTATATGGTGGCCCATCACCAGTTTCAGGGTATCTGACAGATAGACACACAGACAGACAGACAGACAAGGTGGCAGGCCTGCCTGGTCTTTCTTTCTTTCTTATTCTTTTTAAAAAATGTTTATTTATTTATTTATGTATTTATTAGATATAAGTACAATGTAGCTGTCTTCAGTCACTCCAGAAGAGGGTGTCAGATTCTGGAGAATCTATATCCCTCTTATGGTCTGCATATGATGTACATAAACACAGCCTCACATTTACTTCTAAAAATTTAAAGATGTGTGGGGCCAATGAAAGGGATCAACAATTAACAGCATTGTCTCCTCTTATAGAGAACATGGGATCAACTACCAGCAACTATATGGTGGCCCATCTCCAGTTCCAGGGGATCAGACAGACAGACAGACAGACAGACAGATAGAGTTAAGAATGGCAGGCCTACCTGGTCTTTCATTCTTTCTTATCCTTTTTAAAAAAATGTTTATTAATTTAAGTATGTATTTATTAGATGTAAGTACACTGTAGCTGTCTTCAAACACTCCCGAAGAGGGTGTCAGATTCTGGAGAATCTATATCCCTCTTATGGTCTGCATATGATGTACATGAACACAGCCTCACATATACTTCTAAAAATTTAAAGATGGGTGGGGCCACTGAAAGGGCTCAACAATTAACAGCACTGACTCCTCTTCCAGAGAACCTGGGATCAACTAACAGCAATTATATGGTGGCCCATCTCCAGTTCCAGGGGATCAGACAGACAGACAGACAGACAGACAAACAAGGATGGCAGGCCTGCCTGGTCTCTCTTTCTTCATTATCCTTTTTAAAAAATGTTTATTTGTTTATTTATGAATTTATTAGATATAAGTACACTGTAGCTGTCTTCAGACACTCTAGAAGAGTGTGTCATCTTCTGGAGAATCTAAATCCCTCTTATGGTCTCCATATGATGTACATAAACACAGCCTCACATATACTTCTAAAAATTTAAAGATGGGTGGGGCCACTGAAAGGGCTCAACAATTAACAGCATTGTCTCCTCTTCCAGAGGACCTGGGATCAACTACCAGCAACTATATTGTGGCCCATCTCCAGTTCCAGGGGATCAGACAGACATACAGACAGACAGACAGACAAGGATTGCAGGCCTGCCTGGTTTTTCTTTCTTTCTTATACATTTTAAAAATGTTTATTTATTTATATATGTATTTCTTAGATATAAGTACACTGTAGCTTTCTTTAGACACTCCAGAGGAGGGTGTCAGATTCTGGAGAATCTAAATCCCTCTTATGGTCTGCATATGATGTACATAAACACAGCCTCACATATACTTCTAAAAATTTAAAGAAGGGTGGGGCCACTCTAAAAGCTCAACAATTAACAGCATTGTCTCCTCTTCCAGAGTACCTGGGATCAACTACCAGCAACTATATGGTGGCCCATCTCCAGTTCCAGGGGATCAGACAGACAGACATACAGACAGTGAAAAGGATGGCAGGCCTGCCTGGTCTTTCTTTGTTTCTTATCCTTTTTAAAAAAATGTTCATTTATATATTTATTTATGTATTTATTAGATATAAGTACACTGTAGCCGTCTTCAGACACTCCAGAAGAAGGTGACAGATTATAGAGAATCTAAATCCCTCTTATGGTCTGCATATGATGTACATAAACACAGCCTCACCTTTACTTCTTAAAATATAAAGGTGGGGGGGGCCACTGAAAGGGCTCAGCAATTAACAGCATTATCTCCTCTTACAGAGAACCTGGGATCAACTACCTGCAACTATATGGTGGCCCATCTCCACTCCCAGGGGATCAGACAGACAGACAGACAGACAAGGATAAGGATGGCAGGCCTGCCTGGTCTTTCTTTCTTTCTTATACTTTTTAAAAAAAATGTATTTATTTATGTATTTATTAGATATAAGTACACTGTAGCTGTCTTCAGACACTCCAGAAGAGGGTGTCAGATTCTGATGAATCTAAATCCCTCTTCTGGTCTGCATATGATGTACATAAACACAGCCTCACATATACTGAGCTGAGGTGTCACAGGCCAACTGCTGGAATTTCTGAGTACCACCTAGATAGAGAAAAGCTATGCTGTGGTTGCTTAATTTATGTATTTTATTATTTCTATTTGTTGTTTTGTTTTGTTTTATTTGTTTTTAGAGAAGTCCTCAGTCTGTAGCTCTGGCTGACCCAGGACTGCCTACTTGTGTTAATTAGGGTTTCACAGCTGGGAACAGACACCAAGAGCAAGGTAAGGCTTAGAAAACCCTACATTCAGTGGTGGCTCAAGCTCTTAATGAGAGCACTCTGTAGGCAGAGGCAGTCAGTTTCTGAGTTTGAGGCCACCCTGGTGAAAGACAGGGCTAGGGTAGGGGCTAGGGTGAGGAAAGAAGGAAAGAAAGAAAGAAAAGTTTATAATAAAAAGTTTTTATAAAAGTTTTATAAAAAGTGTTAAAGTTTTTAAAAATTCAAAAAAAAAAAAAACCAGATCACCATCACACAGCATTGGCTGTCTTCAGGTGTATCCTTTCAGCCTCCAAACAAAAAACAATGGCTGGCTGTCTTCAGGTGTATCCTATTCTCGAGTCTTATTTCCAACCTTAGAGCTGGGCTGAGCTGCCTCATTATGTAATTGCAAACCTTCCTTGGTTTGTCTTTTCCATTTCTAAGACTAACAGGCCTTTTTCTATTTATTGAATATGCTCATGACTGTCCTTTAGATATAGTAAATATAACTGTTGCTTATAAAACTTGTTTTCTAGGAATTTTTAAAGGGCAATGGCAGAGTTTATTTATAAAAAAATATTTTGCATTTATTTATTTGTGTGAGTGATGAAGCTCAGGTCTTCAAACTCGTCAGGAGGTATGATTACCTCCCCTCTCTCTCAACCCCTCTCTCTCCTCTCTCAATGATTGTGTAAGAATGTTTTGCATGTGTATGCTGTGCCCACAGACTCCAGAACAGAGTATTAGATCCCCTGGAACTGGAGATGGGCCACCATATATAATACTGGTAATTGAGCCCAGGTTCTCTGGAAGAGGAGACAATGCTCTTAATTGTTGAGCCCTCTCTGTAGCCACATCTTTCTTTTTTTTTTTTTTGAGTATATGTGAGGCTGTGTTTATATACATCATATGCAGACAATAAGAATGATTTAGATTCTTCAGATTCTGACACCCTCTTCTGGACTGTCTGAAGATAGCTACAGCATACTTAAATATAATAAATAAATAAATCTTTAAAAAGAAAAGGAAAAGTAAAAAAGAAAGAACAGGCCTGCCATATGCATGTTCATAGAGGAAAATGAAGAGACCCCAATCTAACCTCAGCAGGGTGCTTCCTTCTGGATGGTAGCTCACAGTTTCATCCCAGCAAGACAGGCAAATCACTGAGTTCAAGGACAGTAAGGTTCAGGACAGCCAAGGTTAGGAAGGAAAAGGGTCTATGTTGAGAATACAAACCAACAAAACAACAACTAGGAAAAAGAAGTGACAGTGTAACTTGGGGTAGGGTACCAACAAGAGAAAGCTTTCTGTTACCACTTACAAACACCAGTAGCCTTGCACACTTCTGCCCAGGTCCCTGCCTTCCTTTCTAGGAATTTTAAGGATGCCAGGGGGTGGGGGAATCCAGATTAAATTTTTAAAAACAAAGACTTGGTCTTTGATGTCTATAGGAAGCCCTTCTCAGTGCCTTTAACTACCACTGAACTTTCAGGGCTGTGACTCAACTGTAACAAGGAACAGGGCTAAGATCCTGCAGCCTTTGAAAACAACTATTTTTTTAAAGTGGGGGACACAAATCAGCAGTAGAACCCCTCAGGTTCAGCCATAATACTTGTTAGGGAAAGAGCCTCAATGTCCGGAGCTGAGGTCTCATGGGTGAACTGCTTCAAGCTCTGAGTATCATTGAAAGAAAGAAAAGATATCATGTGGTTGCTTAATTTATTTATTTTATTTTTTCTATTTTTTGTTTTCTTTTGTTTTGTTTTAGAAAAGGCCTCAGTCTGTAGCTATGGCTGACCTAGGACAGACTACATGTGTTAATTAGGGTTTCACAGCTGAGAAACAGACCATACCTATGTAAGACTTAGAAAACCCAACAGTCAGTGGTGGCTCGAGCTCTTAATGAGAGCACTCTGGAGGCAGAGGCAGTCAGTTTCTGAGTTCGAGGCCAGCCTGGTTAAAGACAGGGATAGGCAGGGCTAGGCAAGGCAGGGCTGGGCTAGGCTAGGCTAGGCAAGGGGCTGGGCTAGTCAAGGCAAGGGACTAGGCTAGGCTACTCAAGGGGATAGGCAAGACAGACAGACAGAGAGAAGGACAGAAAAGGATGGCAGGCCTGCCTGGTTTTTCTTTCTTTCTTATCCCTTTTAAAAAATGTTTGTTTGTTTATTTATTTATTTATTTATTTATTTATGTATTTATTAGATATAGGTACACTGTAGCTGTCTTCAGACACTCCAGAAGAGGGTATCAGATTCTGGAGAATCTATATCCCTCTTATGGTCTGCATATTATGTACATAAACACAGCCTCACATATACTTCTAAAAATTTAAAGAAGGGTGGGGCCACTCTAAAAGCTCAACAATTAACAGCATTGTCTCCTCTTCCAGAGTACCTGGGATCAACTACCAGCAACTATATGGTGGCCCATCTCCAGTTCCAGGGGATCAGACAGACAGACATACAGACAGTGATAAGGATGGCAGGCCTGCCTGGTCTTTCTTTCTTTCTTATCCTTTTTAAAAAAAATGTTTATTTATTTATTTATTTATTTATTTATTTATGTATTTATTAGATATAAGTACACTGTAGCTGTCTTCAGACTCTCCAGAAGAGGGTGTCAGATTCTGGAGAATCTAAATCCCTCTTATGGTCTTCATATGATGTACATAAACAAGGCCTCACATATACTTCTAAAAATTTAAAGATGTGTGGGGACAGTGAGAGGGCTCAACAATTAACAGAATTGTCTCCTCTTTCAGAGAACCTGGGATAAAGTACCAGCACCTTATGGTGGCCTATCTCCAGTTCCAGTGGATCAGACAGACAGACAGACAGAGAGACAGAGATAAGGATGGAAGGCCTGCCTGGTCTTTCTTTATTTCTTATACTTTTTAAAAAATGTTTATTTATTTATTTATTTATTTATTTATTTATTTATTAGATATAAGTACACTGTAGCCGTCTTCAGACACTCCAGAAGAGGGTGTCAGATTCTGGAGAATCTAAATCCCTCTTATGATTTGAATATGATGTACATAAACACAGCCTCACATATACTTCTAAAAATTAAAAATGGGTGGGGCCACTGAAAGGGCTCAACAATTAACAGCATTGTCTCCTCTTCCAGAGAACGTGGGATCAACTACCAGCACCTACAAGGTGGCCCATCTCCAGTTCCAGGGGATCAGACAGACAGGCAGACAGAGATAAGGATGTCAGGCCTGCCTGGTCTTTCTTTCTTTCTTATCCTTTTTAAAAAATATTTATTTATTTATTTATTTATTTATTTATTTATGTATTTTTTAGATATAAGTACACTGTAGCTTTCTTTAGACACTCCAGAGGAGGGTGTTAGATTCTGTTAATGTAAATCCCTCTTATGGTCTGCATATGATGTCATAAACACAGCCTCACATATACTGAGCTGAGGTGTCACAGGCCAACTGCTGGAATTTCTGAGTACCACCTAGATAGAGAAAAGCTATGCTGTGGTTGCTTAATTTATGTATTTTATTATTTCTATTTGTTGTTTTGTTTTGTTTTATTTGTTTTTAGAGAAGTCCTCAGTCTGTAGCTCTGGCTGACCCAGGACTGCCTACTTGTGTTAATTAGGGTTTCACAGCTGGGAACAGACACCAAGAGCAAGGTAAGGCTTAGAAAACCCTACATTCAGTGGTGGCTCAAGCTCTTAATGAGAGCACTCTGTAGGCAGAGGCAGTCAGTTTCTGAGTTTGAGGCCACCCTGGTGAAAGACAGGGCTAGGGTAGGGGCTAGGGTGAGGAAAGAAAGAAAGAAAGAAAGAAAAGTTTATAATAAAAAGTTTTTATAAAAGTTTTATAAAAAGTGTTAAAGTTTTTAAAAATTAAAAAAAAAAATACCAGATCACCATCACACAGCATTGGCTGTCTTCAGGTGTATCCTTTCAGCCTCCAAACAAAAAACAATGGCTGGCTGTCTTCAGGTGTATCCTATTCTCGAGTCTTATTTCCAACCTTAGAGCTGGGCTGAGCTGCCTCATTATGTAATTGCAAACCTTCCTTGGTTTGTCTTTTCCATTTCTAAGACTAACAGGCCTTTTTCTATTTATTGAATGCTCATGACTGTCCTTTAGATATAGTAAATATAACTGTTGCTTATAAAACTTGTTTTCTAGGAATTTTTAAAGGGCAATGGCAGAGTTTATTTATAAAAAAATATTTTGCATTTATTTACTTGTGTGAGTGATGAAGCTCAGGTCTTCAAACTCGTCAGGAGGTATGATTACCTCCCCTCTCTCTCAACCCCTCTCTCTCCTCTCTCAATGATTGTGTAAGAATGTTTTGCATGTGTATGCTGTGCCCACAGACTCCAGAACAGAGTATTAGATCCCCTGGAACTGGAGATGGGCCACCATATATAATACTGGTAATTGAGCCCAGGTTCTCTGGAAGAGGAGACAATGCTCTTAATTGTTGAGCCCTCTCTGTAGCCACATCTTTCTTTTTTTTTTTTTTTGAGTATATGTGAGGCTGTGTTTATATACATCATATGCAGACAATAAGAATGATTTAGATTCTTCAGAATCTGACACCCTCTTCTGGACTGTCTGAACATAGCTACAGCATACTTAAATATAATAAATAAATAAATCTTTAAAAAGAAAAGGAAAAGTAAAAAAGAAAGAACAGGCCTGCCATATGCATGTTCATAGAGGAAAATGAAGAGACCCCAATCTAACCTCAGCAGGGTGCTTCCTTCTGGATGGTAGCTCACAGTTTCATCCCAGCAAGACAGGCAAATCACTGAGTTCAAGGACAGTAAGGTTCAGGACAGCCAAGGTTAGGAAGGAAAAGGGTCTATGTTGAGAATACAAACCAACAAAACAACAACTAGGAAAAAGAAGTGACAGTGTAACTTGGGGTAGGGTACCAACAAGAGAAAGCTTTCTGTTACCACTTACAAACACCAGTAGACTTGCACCCTTCTGCCCAGGTCCCTGCCTTCCTTTCTAGGAATTCTAAGGATGCCAGGGGGTGGGGGAATCCAGATTAACTTTTTAAAAACAAAGACTTGGTCTTTGATGTCTATAGGAAGCCCTTCTCAGTGCCTTTAACTACCACTGAACTTTCAGGGCTGTGACTCAACTGTAACAAGGAACAGAGCTAAGAACCTGCAGCCTTTGAAAACAACTATTTTTTTAAAGTGGGAGACAAATCAGCAGTAGAACCCCTCAGGTTCAGCCATAATACTTGTTAGGGAAAGAGACTCAATGTCCGGAGCTGAGGTCTCATGGGTGAACTGCTTCAAGCTCTGAGTATCATTGAAAGAAAGAAAAGATATCATGTGGTTGCTTAATTTATTTATTTTATTATTTCTATTTTTTGTTTTCTTTTGTTTTGTTTTAGAAAAGGCCTCAGTCTGTAGCTATGGCTGACCTAGGACAGACTGCATGTGTTAATTAGGGTTTCACAGCTGAGAAACAGACCATACCTATGTAAGACTTAGAAAACCAAACAGTCAGTGGTGGCTCGAGCTCTTAATGAGAGCACTCTGGAGGCAGAGGCAGTCAGTTTCTGAGTTCGAGGCCAGCCTGGTTGAAGACAGGGATAGGCAGGGCTAGGCAAGGCAGGGCTGGGCTAGGCTAGGCTAGGCAAGGGGCTGGGCTAGTCAAGGCAAGGGACTAGGCTAGGCTACTCAAGGGGCTAGGCAAGACAGACAGACAGAGGGAAAGACAGACAAGGATGGCAGGCCTGCCTGGTTTTTCTTTCTTTCTTATCCCTTTAAAAAATGTTTATTTATTTATTTATTTATTTATTTATGTATTTATTAGATATAAGTACACTGTAGCTGTCTTCAGACACTCCAGAAGAGGGTGTCAGATTCTGGAGAATCTATATCCCTCTTATGGTCTGCATATGATGTACATAAACACAGCCTCACATTTACATCTTAAAATTTAAAGATGTGTGGGGCCAATGAAAGGGATCAACAATTAACAGCATTGTCTCCTCTTATGGAGAACCTGGGATCAACTACGAGCAACTATATGGTGGCTCATCTCCAGTTCCAGGGGATCAGACAGACAGACAGACATACAGACAGATAGAGTTAAGGATTTCAGGCCTACCTGGTCTTTCATTCTTTCTTATCCTTTTTAAAAAATGTTTATTAATTTAAGTATGTATTTATTAGATATAAGTACACTGTAGCTGTCTTCAAACACTCCCGAAGAGGGTGTCAGATTCTGGAGAATCTATATCCATCTTATGGTCTGCATATGATGTACATGAACACAGCCTCACATATACTTCTAAAAATTTAAAGATGGGTGGGGCCACTGAAAAGGCTCAACAATTAACAGCACTTACTCCTCTTCCAGAGAACCTGGGATCAACTACCAGCAATTATATGGTGGCCCATCTCCAGTTGCAGGGGATCAGACAGACAGACAAGGATAGCAGGCCTGCCTGGTCTCTCTTTCTTTATTATCCTTTTTTAAAAATGTTTATTTGTTTATTTATGAATTTATTAGATATAAGTACACGGTAGCTGTCTTCAGACACTCCAGAAGAGGGTGTCAGATTCTGGAGTATCTAAATCCCTCTTATGGTCTGCATATTCGGTACATAAACACAGCCTCGCATATACTTCTAAAAATTTAAAAATGGGTGGGGCCACTGAAAGGGCTCAACAATTAACAGCATTGTCTCCTTTTCCAGAGAACCTGGGATCAACTACAAGCAACTCTATGGTGGCCGATCTCCAATTCCAGAGGATCAGACAGACAGACAGACAGACAGAGATAAGGATGGCAGGCCTGTCTGGTCTTTCTTTCTTTCTTATCCTTTTTAAAAAAATGTTTATTTATATATTTATTTATGTATTTATTAGATATAAGTACACTGTAGCTGTCTTCAGACACTCCAGAAGAGGGTGTCAGATTCTGGAGAATCTAAATCCCTCTTATGGTCTGCATATGATGTACATAAACACAGCCTCACATATACTTCTAAAAATTTAAAGATAGGTGGAGCCACTGTAAGGGCTCAACAATTAACAGCATTGTCTCCTCTTCCAGAGAACCTGGGATCAACTAACAGCAACTATATGATGGCCCATCTCCAGTTCCAAGGTATCAGACAGACTGACAGACAGACAGAGTGACAGAAATAAGGATGGCAGGCCTGCCTGGTCTTTCTTTCTTTCTTATCCTTTTTAAAAAATGTTTATTTATTTATTTGTTTATTAGATATAAGTACACTGTAGCCGTCTTCAGACACTCCAGAAGAAGGTGTCAGATTCTGGAGAATCTAAATCCCTCTTATGGTCTGCATATGATGTACATAAACACAGCCTCACATTTACTTCTTAAAATTTAAAGGTGGGGGGGGCACTGAAAGGGCTCAGCAATTAACAGCATTGTCTCCTCTTACAGAGAACCTGGGATCAACTACCTGCAACTATATGGTGGCCCAACTCCACTCCCAGGGGATCAGACAGACAGACAAGGATAAGGATGGCAGGCCTGCATGGTCTTTCTTTCTTTCTTATCCTTTTTAAAAAATTTTTATTTATTTATGTATTTATTAGATACAAGTACACTGTAGCTGTCTTCAGACACTCCAGAAGAGGTTGTCAGATTCTGTAGAATCTAAATCCCTATTAAGGTCTGCATATGATGTACATAAACACAGCCTCACATATACTACTAAATATGTAACGATGGGTGGGGCCACTGAAAGCGCTCAACAATTAACAGCATTGTCTCCTCTTCCAGAGGTCCTGGGATCAACTACCAGCACCTATATGGTGGCCCATCTCTAGTTCCAGGGGATCAGAACGACAGACAGAGAGACAGACAGAGATAAGGATGGTAGGCCTGCCTGGTCTTTATTTTTTTCTTATCCGGTTTAAATAATGTTTATTTATTTATTTATTTATGTATTTATTAGATATAAGTACACTGTAGCTGTCTTCAGACACTCCAGAAGAGGGTGTC
This sequence comes from Mus caroli, assembly GCF_978045245.1. Taxonomy (NCBI): domain Eukaryota; kingdom Metazoa; phylum Chordata; class Mammalia; order Rodentia; family Muridae; genus Mus; species Mus caroli. The sequence continues at coordinate 352,287 of NW_028227303.1, read as the reverse complement.
AGATTCTGATGAATCTAAATCCCTCTTCTGGTCTGCATATGATGTACATAAACACAGCCTCACATACACTTCTAAAAATTTAAAGATGGGTAGGGCCACTGATAGGGCTCAACAATTAACAGCATTGTCTCCTCTTCCAGAGATCCTGGGATCAACTACCAGCAACTATATGGTAGCCCATCTCCAGTTCCAGGGGATCAGACAGACAGACAGACAGACAGAGATAAGGATGGCAGGCCTGCCTGGTCTTACTTTCTTTCTTATCCCTTTTAAAAAATGTTTATTTATTCATTTATTTATTTATTTATTTATTTATTTATGTATTTATTATATATAAGTACACTGTAGCTGTCTTCAGACACTCCAGTAGAGGGTGTCAGATTCTGGAGAATCTAAATCCTCTTATAATCTGAATATGATGTACATAAACACAGCCTCACATATACTTCTAAATATTTAAAGAAGTGTGGGGCCACTGAAAGGGCTCAACAATTAAGAGCATTGTCTCCTCTTCCAGAGAACCTTGGATCAACTACCAGCAACTATATGGTGGCCCATCTCCAGTTCCCGGGGATCAGATAGACAGACAGACAGACAGGCAGGGATATGGATTGCAGGCCTGCCTGGTCTTTCATTCTTTCTTATCCTTTTTAAAAAATGTTTATTTATTTATTTATTTATTTATCTATTTATTTGTTACATATAAGTACACTGTAGCTGTCTTCAGACACTCCAGAAGAGTGTGTCAGATTCTGGAGAATCTAAATCCCTCTTATGGTCTGCATATGATGTACATAAACACAGCCTCACATATACTTCTAAATATTTAAAGATGGGTAGGGCTACTGATAGGGCTCAACAATTAACAGCATTGTCTCCTCTTCCAGAGAACCTGGGATCAACTACCAACAACTTTATGGTAGCCCAACTCCAGTTCCAGGGGATCAGACAGACAGACAGACATACAAACAGAGATAAGGATGGCAGGCCTGCCAGGTCTTACTTTCTTTCTTATCCTTTTTAAAAAATGTTTATTTATTTATTTATTTATTTATTTATTTATTTATTACATATAAGTACACTGTAGCTGTCTTCAGACACTCCAGTATAGGGTGTCAGTTTCTGGAGAATCTAAATCCTCTTATAATCAGAATATGATGTACATAAACACAGCCTCACATATACTTCTAAATATTTAAAGAAGTGTGGGGCCACTGAAAGGGCTCAACAATTAACAGCATTGGCTCCTCTCCCAGAGAACCTTGGATCAACTACCAGCAACAATATGGTGGCCCATCTCCAGTTCCCGGGGATCAGATAGACAGACAGACAGACAGACAGAGATATGGATGGCAGGCCTGCCTGGTCTTTCTTTCTTTCTTATCCTTTTTAAAAAATGTTTATTTATTTATTTATTTATTTATTTATCTATTTATTTATTAGATATAAGTACACTGTAGCTGTCTTCAGACACTCCAGAAGTGGGTGTCAGATTCTGGAGAATGTAATTCCCTCTTATGGTCTTCATATGATGTACATAAACACAGCCTCACATATACTTCTAAATATTTAAAGATGGGTGGCGCCACTGAAAGGGCTCAACAATTAACAGCATTTTCTCCTGTTCGAGAGAACCTGGGATCAACTACCAGCAACTATTCGTGGCCCATCTCCAGTTCCCAGGGATCAGATAGACAGACAGACAGACAGACAGAGATATGGATGGCAGGCCTGCCTGTTCTTTCTTTCTGTCTTATCCTTTTTAAAAAAATGTTTATTCATTTATTTATTTATTTATTTAGTAGATATAAGTACACTGTAGCAGTTCAGACACTCCAGAAGAGGGTGTCAGATTCTGGAGAATCTAAATCCCTCTTATGGTCTGCATATGATGTACATAAACACAGCCTCACATATACTTCTAAAAATTTAAAGAAGGGTGGGGCCACTCTAAAAGCTCAACAATTAACAGCATTGTCTCCTCTTCCAGAGTACCTGGGATCAACTACCAGCAACTATATGGTGGCCCATCTTCAGTTCCAGGGGATCATACAGACAGACATACAGACAGTGATAAGGATGGCAGGCCTGCCTGGTCTTTCTTTCTTTCTTATCCTTTTTTAAAAAATGTTTATTTATATATTTATTTATGTATTTATTAGATATAAGTACACTGTAGCTGTCTTCAGACACTCCAGAAGAGGGTGCCAGATTCTGGAGAATCTAAATCCCTCTTATGGTCTGCATATGATGTACATAAACACAGCCTCACATATACTTCTAAAAATTTAAAGATGTGTGGGGCCACTGAGAGGGCTCAACTATTAATAGCATTGTCTCCTCTTTCAGAGAACCTGGGATAAACTACCAGCACCTTATGGTGGCCCATCTACAGTTCCAGTGGATCAGACAGACAGACAGACAGAGAGACGGAGATAAGGATGGCAGGCCTGCCTGGTCTTACTTTCTTTCTTATCCTTTTAAAAAATGTTTATTTATTTATTTATTTATTTATTTATTTATGTATGTATTTATTAGATATAAGTACTCTGTAGCTATTCAGACACTCCAGAAGAGGGTGTCAGATTCTGGAGAATCTAAATCCCTCTTATGGTCTGCATAAGATGTACATAAACACAGCCGAACATATACCTCTAAAAATTAAAAGATGTGTGGGGCCACTGAAAGGGCTCAACAATTAACAGCATTGTCTCCTCTTATAGAGAACCTGGGATCAACTACCAGCAACTATATGGTGGTCCATCTCCAGTTCCAGGGGATCAGACAGACAGACAGACAGACAGTGATAAGGATGGCAGGCCTGCCTGGTCTTTCTTTCTTTCTTTCTTATCCTTTTTTTAAAAAAAATGTTTGTTTATTTATTTATTTATTTACTTATTAGATATAAGTACACTGTAGCTGTTCAGACACTCCAGAAGAGTGTGTCAAATTCTGGAGAATCTAAATCCCTCTTATGGTCTGCATATGATGTACATAAACACAGCCTCACATATACTTCTAAAAATTTAAAGAAGGGTGGGGCCACTCTAAAAGCTCAACAATTAACAGCATTGTCTCCTCTTCCAGAGTAGCTGGGATCAACTACCAGCAACTATATGATGGCCCATCTCCAGTTCCAGGGGATCAGACAGACAGACATACAGACAGTGATAAGGATGGCAGGTCTGCCTGGTCTTTCTTTCTTTCTTATCCTTTTTAAAAAAAAATGTTTATTTATATATTTATTTATGTATTTATTAGATATAAGTACACTGTAGCTGTCTTCAGACACTCCAGAAGAGGGTGTCAGATTCTGGAGAATCTAAATCCCTCTTATGGTCTGCATAAGATGTACATAAACACAGCCTCACATATACTTCTAAAAATTTAAAGATGTTTGGGGCCACTGAGAGGGCTCAACAATTAACAGCATTGTCTCCTCTTTCAGAGAACCTGGGATAAACTACCAGCACATTATGGTGGCCCATCTCCAGTTCCAGTGGATCAGACAGACAGACAGACAGAGAGACAGAGATAAGGATGGCAGGCCTGCCTGGTCTTTCTTTATTTCTTATACTTTTTAAAAAATGTTTATTTATTTATTTATTTATTTATTTATGTATTTATTAGATATAAGTACACTGTAGCCGTCTTCAGAAGCTCCAGAAGAGGGTGACAGATTCTAGAGAATCTAAATCCCTCTTATGTTCTGAATATGATGTACATAAACACAGTATCACATATACTTCTAAAAATTAAAAATGGGTGGGGCCACTGAAAGGGCTCAACAATTAACAGCATTGTCTCCTCTTCCAGAGAACTTGATATCAACTACCAGCAACTACAAGGTGGCCCATCTCCAGTTCCAGGGGATCAGACAGACAGACAGACAGACAGAGATAAGGATGGCAGGCCTGTCTGGTCTTTCTTTCTTTCTTATCCTTTTAAAATAATGTTTGTTTATTTATTTACTTACTTATTTATTTATTTATTTATTTATTTATTTATTTATTTATTTATTAGATATAAGTACACTGTAGTTGTCTTCAGACACTCCAGAAGAGGGTGTCAGATTCTGGAGAATCTAAATCCCTCTTATGGTCTGCATATGATGTACATAAACACAACCTAACATATACTTCTAAAAATTTAAAGATAGGTGGAGCCACTGAAAGGGCTCAACAATTAACAGCATTGTCTCCTCTTCCAGAGAAACTGGGATCAACTAACAGCAACTATATGGTGGCCCATCTCCAGTTCCAAGGGATCAGACAGACTGACAGACAGACAGACTGACAGAGATAAGGATGGCAGGCCTGCCAGGTTTTTCTTTCTTTCTTATCCTTTTTAAAAAAATGTTTATTTATATATTTATTTATGTATTTATTAGATATAAGTACACTGTAGCTGTCTTCAGACACTCCAGAAGAGGGTGTCAGATTCTGGAGAATCTAATTCCCTCTTATGGTCTGCATATGATGTACATAAACACAACCTCACATATACTTCTAAAAATTTAAAGATGTGTGGGGCCACTGAGAGGGCTCAACAATTAACAGCATTGTCTCCTCTTCCAGAGAACTTAGGATCAACTACCAGCAACTGCAAGGTGGCCCATCTCCAGTTCCAGGAGATCAGACCGACAGACAGACAGACAGAGATTAGGATGGCAGGCCTGCCTGGTCTTTCTTTCTTTCTTATTCTTTTAAAATAATTTTTATTTATTTATTTATATTTATTTATATATGTATTTATTAGATATAAGTACACTGTAGTTGTCTTCAGACACTCCAGAAGAGGGTGTCAGATTCTGGAGAATCTAAATCCCTCTTATGGTCTGCATATGATGTACATAAACACAGCCTAACATATACTTCTAAAAATTTAAAGATATGTGGAGCCACTGAAAGGGCTCAACAATTAACAGCATTGTCTCCGCTTCCAGAGAACCTAGGATCAACTAACAGCAACTATATGGTGGCCCATCTCCAGTTCCAAGGGATCAGACAGACTGACAGACAGATAGACTGACAGAAATAAGGATGGCAGGCCTGCCTGGTCTTTCTTTCTTTCTCATCCTTTTTAAAAAATGTTTATTTATTTATTTATATGTTTATTAGATATAAGTACACTGTAGCCGTCTTCAGACACTCCAGAAGAAGGTGTCAGATTCTGGAGAATCAAAATCCCTCTTATGGTCTGCATATGATGTACATAAACACAGGCTCACGTTTACTTCTTAAAATTTAAAGGTGGGGGGGGCAATGAAAGGGCTCAGCAATTAACAGCATTGTCTCCTCTTTTAGAGAACCTGGGATCAACTACCTGCAACTATATGGTGGCCCATCTCCACTCCCAGGGGATCAGACAGACAGACAGACAGACAAGGATAAGTATGGCAGGCCTGCCTGGTCTTTCTTTCTTTCTTATCCTTTTTTAAAAAATTGTATTTATTTATGTATTTATTAGATATAAGTACACTGTAGCTGTCTTCAGACACCCCAGAAGAGGGTGTCAGATTCTGATGAATCTAAATCCCTCTTCTGGTCTGCATATGATGTACATAAACACAGCCTCACATAAACTTCTAAAAATTTAAAGATGGGTAGGGCCACTGATAGGGCTCAACAATTAACAGCATTGTCTCCTCTTCCAGAGAACCTGGGATCAACTAACAGCAACTATATGGTAGCCCATCTCCAGTTCCAGGGGATCAGACAGACAGACAGACAGACAGACAGAAATAAGGATGGCAGGCCTGCCTGGTCTTACTTTCTTTCTATCCTTTTTAAAAAATGTTTATTTATTTATTTATTTATTTATTTATTTATTCATTTATTTATTTATTATATATAAGTACACTGTAGCTGTCTTCAGACACTCCAGTAGAGGGTGTCAGATTCTGGAGAATCTAAATCCTCTTATAATCTGAATATGATGTACTTAAACACAGCTCACATATACTTCTAAATATTTAAAGAAGTGTGGGGCCACTGAAAGGTTTCTACAATTAAGAGCATTGTCTCCTCTTCCAGAGAACCTTGGATCAACTACCAGCAACTATATGGTGGCCCATCTCCAGTTCCAGGGGATCAGACAGACAGACAGACAGACAGACAGAGATAAGGATGGCAGGCCTGCCTGGTCTTACTTTCTTTCTTATCCTTTTTAAAAAATGTTTATTTATTTATTTATTTATTACATATAAGTACACTGTAGCTGTCTTCAGACACTCCAGTAGAGGGTGTCAGATTCTGGAGAATCTAAATCCTCTTATAATCTGAATATGATGTACATAAACACAGCCTCACATATACTTCTAAATATTTAAAGAAGTGTGGGGCCACTGAAAGGGCTCAACAATTAAGAGCATTGTCTCCTCTTCCAGAGAACCTTGGATCAACTACCAGCAACTATATGGTGGCCCATCTCCAGTTCCCGGGGATCAGATAGACAGACAGACAGACAGGCAGAGATATGGATGGCAGGACTGCCTGGTCTTTCTTTCTTTCTTATCCTTTTTAAAAAATGTTTATTTATTTATTTATTTATGTATTTAGTAGATATATGTACACTGTAGCTGTTCAGACACTACAGAAGAGGGTGTCAGATTCTGGAGAATCTAAATCCCTCTTATGGTCTGCATATGATGTACATAAACACAGCCTCACATATACTTCTAAAAATTTAAAGAAGGGTGGGGCCAGTCTAAAAGCTCAACAATTAACAGCATTGTCTCCTCTTCCAGAGTACCTGGGATCAACTACCAGCAACTATATGGTGGCCCATCTCCAGTTCCAGGGGATCAGACAGACAGACAGACTGACAGAGATAAGGATGGCAGGCCTGCCTGGTCTTTCTTTCTTTCTTATTCTTTTTAAAAAATGTTTATTTATTTATTTATATTTTTATTAGATATAAGTACACTGTAGCCGTCTTCAGACACTCCAGAAGAAGGTGTCAGATTCTGGAGAATCTAAATCCCTCTTATGGTCTGCATATGATGTACATAAACACAGCCTCACATTTACTTCTTAAAATATAAAGGTGGGGGGGCCACTGAAAGGGCTCAGCAATTAACAGCATTGTCTCCTCTTACAGAGAACCTGGGATCAACTACCTGCAACTATATGGTGGCCCATCTCCACTCCCAGGGGATCTGACAGACAGACAGACAGACAAGAATAAGGATGGTAGGCCAGCCTGGTCTTTCTTTCTTTCTTATCCTTTTAAAAAAAATATTTATTTATTTATTTATTTATTTATTTATTTATTTATTTATTTATGTATTTATTAGATATAAGTACACTGTAGCTGTTCAGACACTCCAGAAGAGCGTGTCAGATTCTGGAGAATCTAAATCCCTCTTATGGTCTGCATATGATGTACATAAACACAGCTTCACATATACTTCTAAAAATTTAAAGAAGGGTGGGGCCACTCTAAAAGCTCAACAATTAACAGCATTGTCTCCTCTTCCAGAGTACCTGGGATCAACTACCAGCAACTATATGGTGGCACATCTACAGTTCCAGGGGATCAGACAGACAGACATACAGACAGTGATAAGGATGGCAGGCCTGCCTGGTCTTTCTTTCTTTCTTATACTTTTTTAAAAAATGTTTATTTATATATTTATTTATGTATTTATTAGATATAAGTACACTGTAGCTGTCTTCACACACTCCAGAAGAGGGTGTCAGATTCTGGAGAATCTAAATCCCTCTTATGGTCTGCATATGATGTACATAAATACAGCCTCACATATACTTCTAAAAATTTAAAGATGTGTGGGGCCACTGAGAGGGCTCAACAATTAACAGCATTGTCTCCTCTTTCAGAGAACCTGGGATAAACTACCAGCACCTTATGGTGGCCCATCTCCAGTTCCAGTGGATCAGACAGACAGACTGACAGAGAGATAGAGATAAGGATGGCAGGCCTGCCTGGTCTTACTTTCTTTCTTATACTATTTAAAAAATGTTTATTTATTTATTTATTTATTTATTTATTTATTAGATATAAGTACACTGTAGCCGTCTTCAGACACTCCATAAGAGGGTGACAGATTCTAGAGCATCTAAATCCCTCTTATGATCTGAATATGATGTACATAAACACAGCATCACATATACTTCTAAAAATTAAAAATGGGTGGGGCCACTGAAAGGGCTCAACAATTAAGAGCATTGTCTCCTCTTCCAGAGAACCTTGGATCAACTACCAGCAACTATATGGTGGCCCATCTCCAGTTCCAGGGGATCAGACAGACAGACAGACAGACAGAGATAAGGATGGCAGGCCTGCCTGGTCTTACTTTCTTTCTTATCCTTTTTAAAAAATGTTTATTTATTTATTTATTTATTTATTTATTTATTTATTTATTTATTATATATAAGTACACTGTAGCTGTCTTCAGACACTCCAGTAGAGGTTGTCAGATTCTGGAGAATCTAAATCCTCTTATAATCTGAATATGATGTACTTAAACACAGCTCACATATACTTCTAAATATTTAAAGAAGTGTGGGGCCACTGAAAGGGCTCTACAATTAAGAGCATTGTCTCCTCTTCCAGAGAACCTTGGATCAACTACCAGCAACTATATGGTGGCCCATCTCCAGTTCCAGGGGATCAGACAGACAGACAGACAGAGATAAGGATGGCAGGCCTGCCTGGTCTTTCTTTCTTTCTTATCCTTTTTAAAAAATGTTTATTTATTTATTTATTTATTACATATAAGTACACTGTAGCTGTCTTCAGACACTCCAGTAGAGGGTGTCAGATTCTGGAGAATCTAAATCCTCTTATAATCTGAATATGATGTACATAAACACAGCCTCACATATACTTCTAAATATTTAAAGAAGTGTGGGGGCACTGAAAGGGCTCAACAATTAAGAGCATTGTTTCCTCTTCCAGAGAACCTTGGATCAACTACCAGCAACTATATGGTGGCCCATCTCCAGTTCCAGGGGATCAGACAGACAGACTGACAGACAAGGATAAGTATGGCAGGCCTCTCTGGTCTTTCTTTCTTTCTTATCCTTTTTTAAAAAATTGTATTTATTTATGTATTTATTAGATATAAGTACACTGTAGCTGTCTTCAGACACCCCAGAAGAGGGTGTCAGATTCTGATGAATCTAAATCCCTCTTCTGGTCTGCATATGATGTACATAAACACAGCCTCACATACACTTCTAAAAATTTAAAGATGGGTAGGGCCACTGATAGGGCTCAACAATTAACAGCATTGTCTCCTCTTCCAGAGAACCTGGGATCAACTACCAGCAACTATATGGTAGCCCATCTCCAGTTCCAGGGGATCAGACAGACAGACAGACAGACAGACAGAAATAAGGATGGCAGGCCTGCCTGGTCTTACTTTCTTTCTATCCTTTTTTAAAAATGTTTATTTATTTATTTATTTATTTATTTATTTATTTATTCATTTATTTATTTATTATATATAAGTACACTGTAGCTGTCTTCAGACACTCCAGTAGAGGGTGTCAGATTCTGGAGAATCTAAATCCTCTTATAATCTGAATATGATGTACTTAAACACAACTCACATATACTTCTAAATATTTAAAGAAGTGTGGGGCCACTGAAAGGTTTCTACAATTAAGAGCATTGTCTCCTCTTCCAGAGAACCTTGGATCAACTACCAGCAACTATATGGTGGCCCATCTCCAGTTCCAGGGGATCAGACAAACAGACAGACAGACAGACAGAGATAAGGATGGCAGGCCTGCCTGGTCTTACTTTCTTTCTTATCCTTTTTAAAAAATGTTTATTTATTTATTTATTTATTACATATAAGTACACTGTAGCTGTCTTCAGACACTCCAGTAGAGGGTGTCAGATTCTGGAGAATCTAAATCCTCTTATAATCTGAATATGATGTACATAAACACAGCCTCACATATACTTCTAAATATTTAAAGAAGTGTGGGGCCACTGAAAGGGCTCAACAATTAAGAGCATTGTCTCCTCTTCCAGAGAACCTTGGATCACCTACCAGCAACTATATGGTGGCCCATCTCCAGTTCCCGGGGATCAGATAGACAGACAGACAGACAGGCAGAGATATGAATGGCAGGACTGCCTGGTCTTTCTTTCTTTCTTATCCTTTTTAAAAAATGTTTATTTATTTATTTATTTATGTATTTAGTAGATATATGTACACTGTAGCTGTTCAGACACTACAGAAGAGGGTGTCAGATTCTGGAGAATCTAAATCCCTCTTATGGTCTGCATATGATGTACATAAACACAGCCTCACATATACTTCTAAAAATTTAAAGAAGGGTGGGGCCACTCTAAAAGCTCAACAATTAACAGCATTGTCTCCTCTTCCAGAGTACCTGGGATCAACTACCAGCAACTATATGATGGCCCATCTCCAGTTCCAGGGGAACAGACAGACAGACAGACTGACAGAGATAAGGATGGCAGGCCTGCCTGGTCTTTCTTTCTTTCTTATCCTTTTTAAAAAATGTTTATTTATTTATTTATATTTTTATTAGATATAAGTACACTGTAGCCGTCTTCAGACACTCCAGAAGAAGGTGTCAGATTCTGGAGAATCTAAATCCCTCTTATGGTCTGCATATGATGTACATAAACACAGCCTCACATTTACTTCTTAAAATATAAAGGTGGGGGGGCCACTGAAAGGGCTCAGCAATTAACAGCATTGTCTCCTCTTACAGAGAACCTGGGATCAACTACCTGCAACTATATGGTGGCCCATCTCCACTCCCAGGGGATCTGACAGACAGACAGACAGACAAGGATAAGGATGGTAGGCCAGCCTGGTCTTTCTTTCTTTCTTATCCTTTTTAAAAAAATATTTATTTATTTATTTATTTATTTATTTATTTATTTATTTATTTATGTATTTATTAGATATAAGTACACTGTAGGTGTTCAGACACTCCAGAAGAGCGTGTCAGATTCTGGAAAATCTAAATCCCTCTTATGGTCTGCATATGATGTACATAAACACAGCCTCACATATACTTCTAAAAATTTAAAGAAGGGTGGGGCCACTCTAAAAGCTCAACAATTAACAGCATTGTCTCCTCTTCCAGAGTACCTGGGATCAACTACCAGCAACTATATGGTGGCCCATCTCCAGTTCCAGGGGATCAGACAGACAGACATACAGACAGTGCTAAGGATGGCAGGCCTGCCTGGTCTTTCTTTCTTTCTTATCCTTTTTAAAAAAATGTTTATTTATATATTTATTTATGTATTTATTAGATATAAGTACACTGTAGCTGTCTTCAGACACCCCAGAAGAGGGTGTCAGATTCTGGAGAATCTAAATCCCTCTTATGGTATGCATATGATGTACATAAACACAGCCTCACATATACTTCTAAAAATTTAAAGATGTGTGGGGCCACTGAGAGGGCTCAACAATTAACAGCATTGTCTCCTCTTTCAGAGAACCTGGGATAAAATACCAGCACCTTATGGTGGCCCATCTCCAGTTCCAGTGGATCAGACAGACAGACTGACAGAGAGACAGAGATAAGGATGGCAGGCCTGCCTGGTCTTACTTTCTTTCTTATACTATTTAAAAAATGTTTATTTATTTATTTATTTATTTATTTATTTATTTATTAGATATAAGTACACTGTAGCCGTCTTCAGACACTCCATAAGAGGGTGACAGATTCTAGAGCATCTAAATCCCTCTTATGGTCTGAATATGATGTACATAAACACAGCATCACATATACTTCTAAAAATTAAAAATGGGTGGGGCCACTGAAAGGGCTCAACAATTAAGAGCATTGTCTCCTCTTCCAGAGAACCTTGGATCAACTACCAGCAACTATATGGTGGCCCATCTCCAGTTCCAGGGGATCAGACAGACAGACAGACAGACAAAGATAAGGATGGCAGGACTGCCTGGTCTTACTTTCTTTCTTATCCTTTTTAAAAAATGTTTATTTATTTATTTATTTATTTATTTATTTATTTATTTATTTATTATATATAAGTACACTGTAGCTGTCTTCAGACACTCCAGTAGAGGTTGTCAGATTCTGGAGAATCTAAATCCTCTTATAATCTGAATATGATGTACTTAAACACAGCTCACATATACTTCTAAATATTTAAAGAAGTGTGGGGCCACTGAAAGGGCTCTAAAATTAAGAGCATTGTCTCCTCTTCCAGAGAACCTTGGATCAACTACCAGCAACTATATGGTGGCCCATCTCCAGTTCCAGGGGATCAGACAGACAGACAGACAGAGATAAGGATGGCAGGCCTGCCTGGTCTTTCTTTCTTTCTTATCCTTTTTAAAAAATGTTTATTTATTTATTTATTTATTACATATAAGTACACTGTAGCTGTCTTCAGACACTCCAGTAGAGGGTGTCAGATTCTGGAGAATCTAAATCCTCTTATAATCTGAATATGATGTACATAAACACAGCCTCACATATACTTCTAAATATTTAAAGAAGTGTGGGGCCACTGAAAGGGCTCAACAATTAAGAGCATTGTCTCCTCTTCCAGAGAACCTTGGATCAACTACCAGCAACTATATGGTGGCCCATCTCCAGTTACCGGGGATCAGATAGACAGACAGACAGACAGGCAGAGATATGGATGGCAGGACTGCCTGGTCTTTCTTTCTTTCTTATCCTTTTTAAAAAATGTTTATTTATTTATTTATGTATTTAGTAGATATATGTACACTGTAGCTGTTCAGACACTACAGAAGAGGGTGTCAGATTCTGGAGAATCTAAATCCCTCTTATGGTCTGCATATGATGTACATAAACACAGCCTCACATATACTTCTAAAAATTTAAAGAAGGGTGGGGCCACTCTAAAAGCTCAACAATTAACAGCATTGTCTCCTCTTCCAGAGTACCTGGGATCAACTACCAGCAACTATATGGTGGCCCATCTCCAGTTCCAGGAGATCAGACAGACAGACAGACTGACAGAGATAAGGATGGCAGGCCTGCCTGGTCTTTCTTTCTTTCTTATCCTTTTTAAAAAATGTTTATTTATTTATTTATATTTTTATTAGATATAAGTACACTGTAGCCGTCTTCAGACACTCCAGAAGAAGGTGTCAGATTCTGGAGAATCTAAATCCCTCTTATGGTCTGCATATGATGTACATAAACACAGCCTCACATTTACTTCTTAAAATATAAAGGTGGGGGGGCCACTGAAAGGGCTCAGCAATTAACAGCATTGTCTCCTCTTACAGAGAACCTGGGATCAACTACCTGCAACTATATGGTGGCCCATCTCCACTCCCAGGGGATCTGACAGACAGACAGACAGACAAGGATAAGGATTGCAGGCCAGCCTGGTCTTTCTTTCTTTCTTATCCTTTTAAAAAAAATATTTATGTATTTATTTGTTTGTTTATTTATTTATGTATTTATTAGATATAAGTACACTGTAGCTGTTCAGACACTCCAGAAGAGGGTGTCAGATTCTGGAGAATCTAAATCCCTCTTATGGTCTGCATATGATGTACATAAACACAGCCTCACATATACTTCTAAAATTTTAAAGAAGGGTGGGGCCACTCTAAAAGCTCAACAATTAACAGCATTGTCTCCTCTTCCAGAGTACCAGGGATCAACTACCAGCAACTATATGGTGGCACATCTCCAGTTCCAGGGGATCAGACAGACAGACAGACAGACAGGCAGAGATATGGATGGCAGGCCTGCCTGGTCTTTCTTTCATTCTTATCCTTTTTAAAAAAATGTTTATTTATATATTTATTTATGTATTTATTAGATATAAGTACACTGTAGCTGTCTTCAGACACTCCAGAAGAGGGTGTCATATTCTGGAGAATCTAAATCCCTCTTATGGTCTGCATATGATGTACATAAACACAGCCTCACATATACTTCTAAAAATTTAAAGATGTGTGGGGCCACTGAGAGGGCTCAACAATTAACAGCATTGTCTCCTCTTTCAGAGAACCTGGGATAAACTACCAGCACCTTATGGTGGCCCATCTCCAGTTCCAGTGGATCAGACAGACAGACAGACAGAGAGACAGAGATAAGGATGGCAGGCCTGCCTGGTCTTACTTTCTTTCTTATACTATTTAAAAAATGTTTATTTATTTATTTATTTATTTATTTATTAGATATAAGTACACTGTAGCCGTCTTCAGACACTCCATAAGAGGGTGACAGATTCTAGAGCATCTAAATCCCTCTTATGGTCTGAATATGATGTACATAAACACAGCATCACATATACTTCTAAAAATTAAAAATGGGTGGGGCCACTGAAAGGGCTCAACAATTAAGAGCATTGTCTCCTCTTCAAGAGAACCTTGGATCAACTACCAGCAACTATATGGTGGCCCATCTCCAGTTCCAGGGGATCAGACAGACAGACAGACAGACAGAGATAAGGATGGCAGGCCTGCCTGGTCTTACTTTCTTTCTTATCCTTTTTAAAAAATGTTTATTTATTTATTTATTTATTTATTTATTTATTTATTTATTATATATAAGTACACTGTAGCTGTCTTCAGACACTCCAGTAGAGGTTGTCAGATTCTGGAGAATCTAAATCCTCTTATAATCTGAATATGATGTACTTAAACACAGCTCACATATACTTCTAAATATTTAAAGAAGTGTGGGGCCACTGAAAGGGCTCTAAAATTAAGAGCATTGTCTCCTCTTCCAGAGAACCTTGGATCAACTACCAGCAACTATATGGTGGCCCATCTCCAGTTCCAGGGGATCAGACAGACAGACAGACAGAGATAAGGATGGCAGGCCTGCCTGGTCTTTCTTTCTTTCTTATCCTTTTTAAAAAATGTTTATTTATTTATTTATTTATTACATATAAGTACACTGTAGCTGTCTTCAGACACTCCAGTAGAGGGTGTCAGATTCTGGAGAATCTAAATCCTCTTATATTCTGAATATGATGTACATAAACACAGCCTCACATATACTTCTAAATATTTAAAGAAGTGTGGGGCCACTGAAAGGGCTCAACAATTAAGAGCATTGTCTCCTCTTCCAGAGAACCTTGGATCAACTACCAGCAACTATATGGTGGCCCATCTCCAGTTCCCGGGGATCAGATAGACAGACAGACAGACAGGCAGAGATATGGATGGCAGGACTGCCTGGTCTTTCTTTCTTTCTTATCCTTTTTAAAAAATGTTTATTTATTTATTTATTTATGTATTTAGTAGATATATGTACACTGTAGCTGTTCAGACACTACAGAAGAGGGTGTCAGATTCTGGAGAATCTAAATCCCTCTTATGGTCTGCATATGATGTACATAAACACAGCCTCACATATACTTCTAAAATTTTAAAGAAGGGTGGGGCCACTCTAAAAGCTCAACAATTAACAGCATTGTCTCCTCTTCCAGAGTACCTGGGATCAACTACCAGCAACTATATGGTGGCACATCTGCAGTTCCAGGGGATCAGACAGACAGACAGACAGACAGGCAGAGATATGGATGGCAGGCCTGCCTGGTCTTTCTTTCATTCTTATCCTTTTTAAAAAAATGTTTATTTATATATTTATTTATGTATTTATTAGATATAAGTACACTGTAGCTGTCTTCAGACACTCCAGAAGAGGGTGTCATATTCTGGAGAATCTAAATCCCTATTATGGTCTGCATATGATGTACATAAACACAGCCTCACATATACTTCTAAAAATTTAAAGATGTGTCGGGCCACTGAGAGGGCTCAACAATTAACAGCATTGTCTCCTCTTTCAGAGAACCTGGGATAAACTACCAGCACCTTATGGTGGCCCATCTCCAGTTCCAGTGGATCAGACAGACAGACAGACAGAGAGACAGAGATAAGGATGGCAGGCCTGCCTGGTCTTTCTTTCTTTCTTATACTATTTAAAAAATGTTTATTTATTTATTTATTTATTTATTTATTTATTTATTTATTAGATATAAGTACACTGTAGCCGTCTTCAGACACTCCATAAGAGGGTGACAGATTCTAGAGCATCTAAATCCCTCTTATGGTCTGAATATGATGTACATAAACACAGCATCACATATACTTCTAAAAATTAAAAATGGGTGGGGCCACTGAAAGGGCTCAACAATTAAGAGCATTGTCTCCTCTTCCAGAGAACCTTGGATCAACTACCAGCAACTATATGGTGGCCCATCTCCAGTTCCAGGGGATCAGACAGACAGACAGATAGACAGAGATAAGGATGGCAGGCCTGCCTGGTCTTACTTTCTTTCTTATCCTTTTTAAAAAATGTTTATTTATTTATTTATTTATTTATTTATTTATTATATATAAGTACACTGTAGCTGTCTTCAGACACTCCAGTAGAGGTTGTCAGATTCTGGAGAATCTAATTCCTCTTATAATCTGAATATGATGTACTTAAACACAGCTCACATATACTTCTAAATATTTAAAGAAGTGTGGGGCCACTGAAAGGGCTCTAAAATTAAGAGCATTGTCTCCTCTTCCAGAGAACCTTGGATCAACTACCAGCAACTATATGGTGGCCCATCTCCAGTTCCAGGGGATCAGACAGACAGACAGACAGAGATAAGGATGGCAGGCCTGCCTGGTCTTTCTTTCTTTCTTATCCTTTTTAAAAAATGTTTATTTATTTATTTATTTATTACATATAAGTACACTGTAGCTGTCTTCAGACACTCCAGTAGAGGGTGTCAGATTCTGGAGAATCTAAATCCTCTTATAATCTGAATATGATGTACATAAACACAGCCTCACATATACTTCTAAATATTTAAAGAAGTGTGGGGCCACTGAAAGGGCTCAACAATTAAGAGCATTGTCTCCTCTTCCAGAGAACCTTGGATCAACTACCAGCAACTATATGGTGGCCCATCTCCAGTTCCCGGGGATCAGATAGACAGACAGACAGACAGGCAGAGATATGGATGGCAGGACTGCCTGGTCTTTCTTTCTTTCTTATCCTTTTTAAAAAATGTTTATTTATTTATTTATTTATGTATTTAGTAGATATATGTACACTGTAGCTGTTCAGACACTACAGAAGAGGGTGTCAGATTCTGGAGAATCTAAATCCCTCTTATGGTCTGCATATGATGTACATAAACACAGCCTCACATATACTTCTAAAAATTTAAAGAAGGGTGGGGCCACTCTAAAAGCTCAACAATTAACAGCATTGTCTCCTCTTCCAGAGTACCTGGGATCAACTACCAGCAACTATATGGTGGCCCATCTCCAGTTCCAGGAGATCAGACAGACAGACAGAGAGACAGAGATAAGGATGGCAGGCCTGCCTGGTCTTTCTTTCTTTCTTATCCTTTTTAAAAAATGTTTATTTATTTATTTATATTTTTATTAGATATAAGTACACTGTAGCCGTCTTCAGACACTCCAGAAGAAGGTGTCAGATTCTGGAGAATCTAAATCCCTCTTATGGTCTGCATATGATGTACATAAACACAGCCTCACATTTACTTCTTAAAATATAAAGGTGGGGGGGCCACTGAAAGGGCTCAGCAATTAACAGCATTGTCTCCTCTTACAGAGAACCTGGGATCAACTACCTGCAACTATATGGTGGCCCATCTGCACTCCCAGGGGATCTGACAGACAGACAGACAGACAAGGATAAGGATTGCAGGCCAGCCTGGTCTTTCTTTCTTTCTTATCCTTTAAAAAAAAATATTTATGTATTTATTTGTTTGTTTATTTATTTATGTATTTATTAGATATAAGTACACTGTAGCTGTTCAGACACTCCAGAAGAGGGTGTCAGATTCTGGAGAATCTAAATCCCTCTTATGGTCTGCATATGATGTACATAAACACAGCCTCACATATACTTCTAAAATTTTAAAGAAGGGTGGGGCCACTCTAAAAGCTCAACAATTAACAGCATTGTCTCCTCTTCCAGAGTACCTGGGATCAACTACCAGCAACTATATGGTGGCACATCTCCAGTTCCAGGGGATCAGACAGACAGACAGACAGACAGGCAGAGATATGGATGGCAGGCCTGCCTGGTCTTTCTTTCATTATTATCCTTTTTAAAAAAATGTTTATTTATATATTTATTTATGTATTTATTAGATATAAGTACACTGTAGCTGTCTTCAGACACTCCAGAAGAGGGTGTCATATTCTGGAGAATCTAAATCCCTCTTATGGTCTGCATATGATGTACATAAACACAGCCTCACATATACTTCTAAAAATTTAAAGATGTGTGGGGCCACTGAGAGGGCTCAACAATTAACAGCATTGTCTCCTCTTTCAGAGAACCTGGGATAAACTACCAGCACCTTATGGTGGCCCATCTCCAGTTCCAGTGGATCAGACAGACAGACAGACAGAGAGACAGAGATAAGGATGGCAGGCCTGCCTGGTCTTACTTTCTTTCTTATACTATTTAAAAAATGTTTATATATTTATTTATTTATTTATTTATTTATTTATTTATTTATTAGATATAAGTACACTGTAGCCGTCTTCAGACACTCCATAAGAGGGTGACAGATTCTAGAGCATCTAAATCCCTCTTATGGTCTGAATATGATGTACATAAACACAGCATCACATATACTTCTAAAAATTAAAAATGGGTGGGGCCACTGAAAGGGCTCAACAATTAAGAGCATTGTCTCCTCTTCCAGAGAACCTTGGATCAACTACCAGCAACTATATGGTGGCCCATCTCCAGTTCCAGGGGATCAGACAGACAGACAGACAGACAGAGATAAGGATGGCAGGCCTGCCTGGTCTTACTTTCTTTCATATCCTTTTTAAAAAATGTTTATTTATTTATTTATTTATTTATTTATTTATTTATTATATATAAGTACACTGTAGCTGTCTTCAGACACTCCAGAAGAGGGTGTCAGATTCTGGAGAATCTAAATCCTCTTATAATCTGAATATGATGTACTTAAACACAGCTCACATATACTTCTAAATATTTAAAGAAGTGTGGGGCCACTGAAAGGGCTCTACAATTAAGAGCATTGTCTCCTCTTCCAGAGAACCTTGGATCAACTACCAGCAACTATATGGTGGCCCATCTCCAGTTCCAGGGGATCAGACAGACAGACAAACAGAGATAAGGATGGCAGGCCTGCCTGGTATTTCTTTCTTTCTTATCCTTTTTAAAAAATGTTTATTTATTTATTTATTTATTACATATAAGTACACTGTAGCTGTCTTCAGACACTCCAGTAGAGGGTGTCAGATTCTGGAGAATCTAAATCCTCTTATAATCTGAATATGATGTACATAAACACAGCCTCACATATACTTCTAAATATTTAAAGAAGTGTGGGGCCACTGAAAGGGCTCAACAATTAAGAGCATTGTCTCCTCTTCCAGAGAACCTTGGATCAACTACCAGCAACTATATAGTGGCCCATCTCCAGTTCCCGGGGATCAGATAGACAGACAGACAGACAGGCAGAGATATGGATGGCAGGCCTGCCTGGTCTTTCTTTCTTTCTTATCCTTTTAAAAAATGTTTATTTATTTATTTATTTATTTATTTATTTATTTATTTATTTATTTATGTATTTAGTAAATATAAGTACACTGTAGCTGTTCAGACACTACAGAAGAGGTTTTCAGATTCTGGAGAATCTAAATCTCTCTTATGGTCTGCATATGATGTACATAAACACAGCCTCACATATACTTCTAAAAATTTAAAGAAGGGTGGGGCCACTCTAAAAGCTCAACAATTAACAGCATTGTCTCCTCTTCCAGAGTACCTGGGATCAACTACCAGCAACTATATGGTGGCCCATGTCCAGTTCCAGGGGATCAGACAGACAGACAGTCTGACAGAGATAAGGATGGCAGGCCTGCCTGGTCTTTCTTTCTTTCTTATCCTTTTTTAAAAAATGTTTATTTATTTATTTATATTTTTATTAGATATAAGTACACTGTAGCCGTCTTCAGACACTCCAGAAGAAGGTGTCAGATTCTGGAGAATCTAAATCCCTCTTATGGTCTGCATATGATGTACATAAACACAGCTTCACATTTACTTCTTAAAATATAAAGGTGGGGGTGGCCACTGAAAGGGCTCAGCAATTAACAGCATTGTCTCCTCTTACAGAGAACCTGTGATCAACTACCTGCAACTATATGGTGGCCCATTTCCACTCCCAGGGGATCAGACAGACAGACAGACAGACAAGGATAAGGATGGCAGGCCAGCATGGTCTTTCTTTCTTTCTTATCCTTTTTTAAAAAATATTTATTTATTTATTTATTTATTTATTTATTTATTTATTTATTTATGTATTTATTAGATACAAGTACACTGTAGCTGTTCAGACACTCCAGAAGAGGGTGTCAGATTCTGGAGAATCTAAATCCCTCTTATGGTCTGCATATGATGTACATAAACACAGCCTCACATATACTTCTAAAAATTTAAAGAAGGGTGGGACCACTCTAAAAGCTCAACAATTAACAGCATTGTCTCCTCTTCCAGAGTACCTGGGATCAACTACCAGCAACTATATTGTTGCCCAGCTCCAGTTCCAGGGGATCAGACAGACAGACATACAGACAGTGATAAGGATGGCAGGCCTGCCTGGTCTTTCTTTCTTTCTTATCCTTTTAAAAAAAATGTTTATTTATATTTTTATTTATGTATTTATTAGATATAAGTACACTGTAGCTGTCTTCTGACACTCCAGAAGAGGGTGTCAGATTCTGGAGAATCTAAATCCCTCTTATGGTCTGCATATGATGTACATAAACACAGCCTCACATATACTTCTAAAAATTTAAAGATGTGTGGGGCCACTGAGAGGGCTCAACAATTAACAGCATTGTCTCCTCTTCCAGAGAACTTAGGATCAACTACCAGCAACTGCAAGGTGGCCCATCTCCAGTTCCAGGGGATCAGACAGACAGACAGACAGACAGAGATTAGGATGGCAGGCCTGCCTGGTCTTTCTTTCTTTCTTATTCTTTTAAAATAATGTTTATTTATTTATTTATATTTATTTATACATGTATTTATTAGATATAAGTACACTGTAGTTGTCTTCAGACACTCCAGAAGAGGGTGTCAGATTCTGGAGAATCTAAATCCCTCTTATGGTCTGCATATGATGTACATAAACACAGCCTAACAAATACTTCTAAAAATTTAAAGATATGTGGAGCCACTGAAAGTGCTCAACAATTAACAGCATTGTCTCCTCTTCCAGAGAACCTAGGATCAACTAACAGCAACTATATGGTGGCCCATCTCCAGTTCCAAGGGATCAGACAGACTGACAGACAGATAGACTGACAGAAATAAGGATGGCAGGCCTGCCTGGTCTTTCTTTCTTTCTCATCCTTTTTAAAAAATGTTTATTTATTTATTTATATGTTTATTAGATATAAGTACACTGTAGCCGTCTTCAGACACTCCAGAAGAAGGTGTCAGATTCTGGAGAATCAAAATCCCTCTTATGGTCTGCATATGATGTACATAAACACAGGCTCACGTTTACTTCTTAAAATTTAAAGGTGGGGGGGGCACTGAAAGGGCTCAGCAATTAACAGCATTGTCTCCTCTTTTAGAGAACCTGTGATCAACTACCTGCAACTATATGGTGGCCCATCTCCACTCCCAGGGGATCAGACAGACAGACAGACAGACAAGGATAAGTATGGCAGGCCTGCATGGTCTTTCTTTCTTTCTTATCCTTTTTAAAAAAATTGTATTTATTTATGTATTTATTAGATATAAGTACACTGTAGCTCTCTTCAGACACCCCAGAAGAGGGTGTCAGATTCTGATGAATCTAAATCCCTCTTCTGGTCTGCATATGATGTACATAAACACAGCCTCACATACACTTCTAAAAATTTAAAGATGGGTAGGGCCACTGATAGGGCTCAACAATTAACAGCATTGTCTCCTCTTCCAGAGAACCTGGGATCAACTACCAGCAACTATATGGTAGCCCATCTCCAGTTCCAGGGAATCAGACAGACAGACAGACAGACAGACAGAAATAAGGATGGCAGGCCTGCCTGGTCTTACTTTCTTTCTATCCTCTTTAAAAAATGTTTATTTATTTATTTATTTATTATTTATTTATTTATTTATTTATTTATTTATTATATATAAGTACACTGTAGCTGTCTTCAGACACTCCAGTAGAGGGTGTCAGATTCTGGAGAATCTAAATCCTCTTATAATCTGAATATGATGTACTTAAACACAGCTCACATATACTTCTAAATATTTAAAGAAGTGTGGGGCCACTGAAAGGTTTCTACAATTAAGAGCATTGTCTCCTCTTCCAGAGAACCTTGGATCAACTACCAGCTACTATATGGTGGCCCATCTCCAGTTCCAGGGGATCAGACAGACAAACAGACAGACAGACAGAGACAAGGATGGCAGGCCTGCCTGGTCTTACTTTGTTTCTTATCCTTTTTAAAAAATGTTTATTTATTTATTTATTTATTACATATAAGTACACTGTAGCTGTCTTCAGACACTCCAGTAGAGGGTGTCAGATTCTGGAGAATCTAAATCCTCTTATAATCTGAATATGATGTACATAAACACAGCCTCACATATACTTCTAAATATTTAAAGAAGTGTGGGGCCACTGAAAGGGCTCAACAATTAAGAGCATTGTCTCCTCTTCCAGAGAACCTTGGATCAACTACCAGCAACTATATGGTGGCCCATCTCCAGTTCCCGGGGATCAGATAGACAGACAGACAGACAGGCAGAGATATGGATGGCAGGACTGCCTGGTCTTTCTTTCTTTCTTATCCTTTTTAAAAAATGTTTATTTATTTATTTATTTATGTATTTAGTAGATATATGTACACTGTAGCTGTTCAGACACTACAGAAGAGGGTGTCAGATTCTGGAGAATCTAAATCCCTCTTATGGTCTGCATATGATGTACATAAACACAGCCTCACATATATTTCTAAAAATTTAAAGAAGGGTGGGGCCACTCGAAAAGCTCAACAATTAACAGCATTGTCTCCTCTTCCAGAGTACCTGGGATCAACTACCAGCAACTATATGGTGGCCCATCTCCAGTTCCAGGGGATCAGACAGACAGACAGTCTGACAGAGATAAGGATGGCAGGCCTGCCTGGTCTTTCTTTCTTTCTTTCTTATCCTTTTTAAAAAAATGTTTATTTATTTATTTATATTTTTATTAGATATAAGTACACTGTAGCCGTCTTCAGACACTCCAGAAGAAGGTGTCAGATTCTGGAGAATCTAAATCCCTCTTATGGTCTGCATATGATGTACATAAACACAGCTTCACATTTACTTCTTAAAATATAAAGGTGGGGGTGGCCACTGAAAGGGCTCAGCAATTAACAGCATTGTCTCCTCTTACAGAGAACCTGTGATCAACTACCTGCAACTATATGGTGGCCCATTTCCACTCCCAGGGGATCAGACAGACAGACAGACAGACAAGGATAAGGATGGCAGGCCAGCCTGGTCTTTCTTTCTTTCTTTTCCTTTTTAAAAAATATTTATTTATTTATTTATTTATTTATTTATTTATTTATTTATGTATTTATTAGATACAAGTACACTGTAGCTGTTCAGACACTCCAGAAGAGGGTGTCAGATTCTGGAGAATCTAAATCCCTCTTATGGTCTGCATATGATGTACATAAACACAGCCTCACATATACTTCTAAAAATTTAAAGAAGGGTGGGGCCACTCTAAAAGCTCAACAATTAACAGCATTGTCTCCTCTTCCAGAGTACCTGGGATCAACTACCAGCAACTATATGGTGGCCCAGCTCCAGTTCCAGGGGATCAGACAGACAGACATACAGACAGTGATAAGGATGGCAGGCCTGCCTGGTCTTTCTTTCTTTCTTATCCTTTTTAAAAAAATGTTTATTTATATATTTATTTATGTATTTATTAGATATAAGTACACTGTAGCTGTCTTCTGACACTCCAAAAGATGGTGTCAGATTCTGGAGAATCTAAATCCTTCTTATGGTCTGCATATGATGTACATAAACACAGCCTCACTTATACTTCTAAAAATTTAAAGATGTGTGGGGCCACTGAGAGGGCTCAACAATTAACAGCATTGTCTCCTCTTTCAGAGAACCTGGGATAAACTACCAGCACCTTATCGTGGCCCATCTCCAGTTCCAGTGGATCAGACAGACAGACAGACAGAGAGACAGAGATAAGGATGGCAGGCCTGCCTGGTCTTACTTTCTTTCTTATACTTTTTAAAAAATGTTTATTTATTTATTTATTTATTTATTTATGTATTTATTAGATATAAGTACACTGTAGCCGTCTTCAGACACTCCATAAGAGGGTGACAGATTCTAGAGCATCTAAATCCCTCTTATGGTCAGAATATGATGTACATAAACACAGCATCACATATACTTCTAAAAATTAAAAATGGGTGGGGCCACTGAAAGGGCTCAACAATTAACAGCATTGTCTCCTCTTCCAGAGAACCTGGGATCAACTACCAGCAACTACAAGGTGGCCCATCTCCAGTTCCAGGGGATCAGACAGACAGACAGACAGACAGAGATTAGGATTGTAGGCCTGCCTGGTCTTTCTTTCTTTCTTATCCTTTTAAAATAATGTTTATGTATTCATTTATATTTATTTATATATGTATTTATTAGATATAAGTACACTATAGTTGTCTTCAGACACTCCAGAAGAGGGTGTCAGATTCTGGAGAATCTAAATCCCTCTTATGGTCTGCATATGATGTACATAAACACAGCCTAACATATACTTCTAAAAATTTAAAGATAGGTGGAGCCACTGAAAGGGATTAACAATTAACAGCATTGTCTCCTCTTCCAGAGAACCTGGGATCAACTAACAGCAAATATATGGTGTCCCATCTCCAGTTCCAAGGGATCAGACAGACTGACAGACAGACTGACTGACAGAGATAAGGATGGCAGGCCTGCCTGGTCTTTCTTTCTTTCTTATCCTTTTTAAAAAATGTTTATTTATTTATTTATATGTTTATTAGATATAAGTACACTGTAGCCGTCTTCAGACACTCCAGAAGAAGTTGTCAGATTCTGGAGAATCTAAATCCCTCTTATTGTCTGAATATGATGTACATAAACACAGCCTCACGTTTACTTCTTAAAATTTAAAGATGGGAGGGGGGCCACTGAAAGGGCTCAGCAATTAACCACATTGTCTCCTCTTACAGAGAACCTGGGATCAACTACCTGCAACTATATGGTGGCCCATCTCTACTCCCAGGGGATCAGACAGACAGACAGACAGACAAGGATAAGTATGGCAGGCCTGCATGGTCTTTCTTTCTTTCTTATCTTTTTAAAAAAAATGTATTTATTTATGTATTTATTAGATATAAGTACACTGTAGCTGTCTTCAGACACTCCAGAAGAGGGTGTCAGATTCTGATGAATCTAAATCCCTCTTCTGGTCTGCATATGATGTACATAAACACAGCCTCACATACACTTCTAAAAATTTAAAGATGGGTAGGGCCACTGATAGGGCTCAACAATTAACCGCATTGTCTCCTCTTCCAGAGAACCTGGGATCAACTACCAGCAACTATATGGTAGCCCGTCTCCAGTTCCAGGGGATCAGACAGACAGACAGACAGACAGAGATAAGGATGGCAGGCCTGCCTGGTCTTACTTTCTTTCTTATCCTTTTTAAAAAATGTTTATTTATTTATTTATTTATTACATATAAGTACACTGTAGCTGTCTTCAGACACTCCAGTAGAGGGTGTCAGATTCTGGAGAATCTAAATCCTCTTATAATCTGAATATGATGTACATAAACACAGCCTCATATACTTCTAAATATTTAAAGAAGTGTGGGGCCACTGAAAGGGCTCAACAATTAAGAGCATTGTCTCCTCTTCCAGAGAACCTTGGATCAACTACCAGCAACTATATGGTGGCCCATCTCCAGTTCCCGGGGATCAGATAGACAGACAGACAGACAGGCAGAGATATGGATGGCAGGACTGCCTGGTCTTTCTTTCTTTCTTATCCTTTTTAAAAAATGTTTATTTATTTATTTATTTATGTATTTAGTAGATATAAGTACACTGTAGCTGTTCAGACACTACAGAAGAGGGTGTCAGATTCTGGAGAATCTAAATCCCTCTTATGGTCTGCATATGATGTACATAAACACAGCCTCACATATACTTCTAAAAATTTAAAGAAGGGTGGGGCCACTCTAAAAGCTCAACAATTAACAGCATTGTCTCCTCTTCCAGAGTACCTGGGATCAACTACCAGCAACTATATGGTGGCCCATCTCCAGTTCCAGGGGATCAGACAGACAGACATACAGACAGTGCTAAGGATGGCAGGCCTGCCTGGTCTTTCTTTCTTTCTTATCCTTTTTAAAAAATGTTTATTTATATATTTATTTATGTATTTATTAGATATAAGTACACTGTAGCTGTCTTTAGACACTCCAGAAGAGGGTGTCAGATTCTGGAGAATCAAAATCCCTCTTATGGTCTGCATATGATGTACATAAACACAGCCTCACATATACTTCTAAAAATTTAAAGATGTGTGGGGCCACTGAGAGAGCTCAACAATTAACAGCATTGTCTCCTCTTTCAGAGAACCTCGGATAAACTACCAGCACCTTATGGTGGCCCATCTCCAGTTCCAGTGGATCAGACAGACAGACAGACAGAGAGGCCTGCCTGGTCTTTCTTTATTTCTTATACTTTTTAAAAAATCTTTATTTATTTATTTATTTATGTATTTGTTAGATATAAGTACACTGTAGCCGTCTTCAGACACTCCAGAAGAGGTTGTCAGATTCTGGAGAATCTAAATCCCTCTTATGGTCTGCATATGATGTACATAAACACAGCCTCACATATACTTCTAAAAATTAAAAATGGGTGGGGCCACTGAAATGGTTCAACAATTAACAGCATTGTCTCCTCTTCCAGAGAAGCTGGGATCAACTACCAGCACCTACAAGGTGGCCCATCTCCAGTTCCAGGGGATCAGACAGACAGACAGACAGACAGAGATAAGGATGGCAGGCCTGCCTGGTCTTTCTTTCTTTCTTATCCTTTTTAAAAAATATTTATTTATTTATTTATTTATTTTTTTTTATGTATTTCTTAGATATAAGTACACTGTAGCTTTCTTTAGACACTCCAGAGGAGGGTGTGAGATTCTGGAGAATGTAAATCCCTCTTATGGTCTGCATAGGATGTACATAAACACAGCCTCACATATACTGAGCTGAGGTGTCACAGGCCAACTGCTGGAATTTCTGAGTACCACCTAGAGCGAGAAAAGGTATGCTGTGTTTGCTTAATTTTTGTATTTTATTATTTCTATTTGTTGTTTTGTTTTGTTTTATTTGTTTTTAGAGAAGTCCTCAGTCTGTAGCTCTGGCTGACCCAGGACTGCCTACTTGTGTTAATTAGGGTTTCACAGCTGAGAATAGACACCAAGAGCAAGGTAAGGCTTAGAAAACCCTACATTCAGTGGTGGCTCAAGCTCTTAATGAGAGCACTCTGTAGATAGAGGCAGTCAGTTTCTGAGTTCAAGGCCACCCTGGTGAAAGACAGGGCTAGGGTAGGGGCTAGGGTGAGGAAAGGAAGAAAGGAAAGAAGAAAGGAAGAAAGAAAGAAAAAGGTTTTATAAAAGTTTTATAAAAAGTGTTAAAGTTTTTAAAAATTAAAAAAAAAATACCAGATCACTATCACACAGCATTGGCTGTCTTCAGGTGTATCCTTTCAGCCTCCAAAACAAAAAACAATGGCTGGCTGTCTTCAGGTGTATCCTATTCTCGAGTCTTATTTCCAACCTTAGAGCTGGGCTGAGCTGCCTCATTATGTAATTGCAAACCTTCCTTGGTTTGTCTTTTCCATTTCTAAGACTAACAGGCCTTTTTCTATTTATTGAATATGCTCATGACTGTCCTTTAGATATAGTAAATATAACTGTTGCTTATAAAACTTGTTTTCTAGGAATTTTTAAAGGGCAATGGCAGAGTTTATTTATAAAAAAATATTTTGCATTTATTTATTTGTGTGAGTGATGAAGCTCAGGTCTTCAAACTCGTCAGGAGGTATGATTACCTACCCTCTCTCTCAACCCCTCTCTCTCCTCTCTCAATGATTGTGTAAGAATGTTTTGCATGTGTATGCTGTGCCCACAGACTCCAGAACAGAGTATTAGATCCCCTGGAACTGGAGATGGGCCACCATATATAATACTAGTAATTGAGCCCAGGTTCTCTGGAAGAGGAGACAATGTTCTTAATTGTTGAGCCCTCTCTGTAGCCACATCTTTCTTTCTTTCTTTTTTTTTTTTTTGAGTTTATGTGAGGCTGTGTTTATATACATCATATGCAGACAATAAGAATGATTTAGATTCTTCAGAATCTGACACCCTCTTCTGGACTGTCTGAAGATAGCTACAGCATACTTAAATATAATAAATAAATAAATCTTTAAAAAGAAAAGGAAAAGTAAAAAAGAAAGAACAGGCCTGCCATATGCATGTTCATAGAGGAAAATGGAAGAGACCCCAATCTAACCTCAGCAGGGTGCTTCCTTCTGGATGGTAGCTCACAGTTTCATCCCAGCAAGACAGGCAAATCACTGAGTTCAAGGACAGTAAGGTTCAGGACAGCCAAGGTTAGGAAGGAAAAGGGTCTATGTTGAGAATACAAACCGACAAAACAACAACTAGGAAAAAGAAGTGACAGTGTAACTTGGGGTAGGGTACCAACAAGAGAAAGCTTTCTGTTACCACTTACAAACACCAGTAGCCTTGCACCCTTCTGCCCAGGTCCCTGCCTTCCTTTCTAGGCATTCTAAGGATGCCAGGGGGTGGGGGAATCCAGATTAACTTTTTAAAAACAAAGACTTGGTCTTTGATGTCTATAGGAAGCCCTTCTCAGTGCCTTTAACTACCACTGAACTTTCAGGGCTGTGACTCAACTGTAACAAGGAACAGGGCTAAGAACCTGCAGCCTTTGAAAACAACTATTTTTTTAAAGTGGGGGACCCAAATCAGCAGTAGAACCCCTCAGGTTCAGCCATAATACTTGTTAGGGAAAGAGCCTCAATGTCCGGAGCTGAGGTCTCATGGGTGAACTGCTTCAAGCTCTGAGTATCATTGAAAGAAAGAAAAGATATCATGTGGTTGCTTAATTTATTTATTTTATTATTTCTATTTTTTGTTTTCTTTTGTTTTGTTTTATAAAAGGCCTCAGTCTGTAGCTATGGCTGACCTAGGACAGACTACATGTGTTAATTAGGGTTTCACAGCTGAGAAACAGACCATACCTATGTAAGACTTAGAAAACCCAACAGTCAGTGGTGGCTCGAGCTCTTAATGAGAGCACTCTGGAGGCAGAGGCAGTCAGTTTCTGAGTTCGAGGCCAGCCTGGTTAAAGACAGGGATAGGCAGGGCTAGGCAAGGCAGGGCTGGGCTAGGCTAGGCTAGGCAAGGGGCTGGGCTAGTCAAGGCAAGGGACTAGGCTAGGCTACTCAAGGGGCTGGGCAAGACAGACAGACAGAGAGAAAGACAGACAAGGATGGCAGGCCAGCCTGGTTTTTCTTTCTTTCTTATCCCTTTTAAAAAATGTTTATTTATTTATTTATTTATTTATTTATTAGATATAAGTACACTGTAGCTGTCTTCAGACACTCCAGAAGAGGGTGTCAGATTCTGGAGAATCTATATCCCTCTTATGGTCTGCATATGATGTACATAAACACAGCCTCACATTTACTTCTAAAAATTTAAAGATGTGTGGGGCCAATGAAAGGGATCAACAATTAACAACATTGTCTCCTCTTATAGAGAACCTGGGATCAACTACCAGCAACTATATGGTGGCCCATCTCCAGTTCCAGGGGATCAGACAGACAGACAGACATACAGACAGATAGAGTTAAGAATGGCAGGCCTACCTGGTCTTTCATTCTTTCTTATCCTTTTTAAAAAATGTTTATTAATTTAAGTATGTATTTATTAGATATAAGTACATTGTAGCTGTCTTCAAACACTCCCGAAGAGGGTGTCAGATTCTGGAGAATCTATATCCCTCTTATGGTCTGCATATGATGTACATGAACACAGCCTCACATATACTTCTAAAAATTTAAAGATGGGTGGGGCCACTGAAAGGGCTCAACAATTAACAGCACTGACTCATCTTCCAGAGAACCTGGGATCAACTACCAGCAACTATATGGTAGCCCATCTCCAGTTCCAGGGTTCAGACAGACAGACAGACAGACAGAGATAAGGATGGCAGGCCTGCCTGGTCTTACTTTCTTTCTTATCCTTTTTAAAAAATGTTTATTTATTTATTTATTTATTTATTTATTTATTTATTATATATAAGTACACTGTAGCTGTCTTCAGACACTCCAGTAGAGGGTGTCAGATTCTGGAGAATCTAAATCCTCTTATAATCTGAATATGATGTACTTAAACACAGCTCACATATACTTCTAAATATTTAAAGAAGTGTGGGGCCACTGAAAGGGCTCAACAATTAAGAGCATTGTCTCCTCTTCCAGAGAACCTTGGATCAACTACCAGCAACTATATGGTGGCCCATCTCCAGTTCCAGGGGATCAGACAGACAGACAGACAGACAGAGATAAGGATGGCAGGCCTGCCTGGTCTTACTTTGTTTCTTATCCTTTTTAAAAAATGTTTATTTATTTATTTATTACATATAAGTACACTGTAGCTGTCTTCAGACACTCCAGTAGAGGGTGTCAGATTCTGGAGAATCTAAATCCTCTTATAATCTGAATATGATGTACATAAACACAGCCTCACATATACTTCTAAATATTTAAAGAAGTGTGGGGCCACTGAAAGGGCTCAACAATTAAGAGCATTGTCTCCTCTTCCAGAGAACCTTGGATCAACTACCAGCAACTATATGGTGGCCCATCTCCAGTTCCCGGGGATCAGATAGACAGACAGACAGACAGGCAGAGATATGGATGGCAGGACTGCCTGGTCTTTCTTTCTTTCTTATCCTTTTTAAAAAATGTTTATTTATTTATTTATTTATTTATGTATTTAGTAGATATAAGTACACTGTAGCTGTTCAGACACTACAGAAGAGGGTGTCAGATTCTGGAGAATCTAAATCCCTCTTATGGTCTGCATATGATGTACATAAACACAGCCTCACATATACTTCTAAAAATTTAAAGAAGGGTGGGGCCACTCTAAAAGCTCAACAATTAACAGCATTGTCTCCTCTTCCAGAGTACCTGGGATCAACTACCAGCAACTATATGGTGGCCCATCTCCAGTTCCAGGGGATCAGACAGACAGACATACAGACAGTGCTAAGGATGGCAGGCCTGCCTGGTCTTTCTTTCTTTCTTATCCTTTTTAAAAAATGTTTATTTATATATTTATTTATGTATTTATTAGATATAAGTACACTGTAGCTGTCTTCAGACACTCCAGAAGAGGGTGTCAGATTCTGGAGAATCAAAATCCCTCTTATGGTCTGCATATGATGTACATAAACACAGCCTCACATATACTTCTAAAAATTTAAAGATGTGTGGGGCCACTGAGAGGGCTCAACAATTAACAGCATTGTCTCCTCTTTCAGAGAACCTGGGATAAACTACCAGCACCTTATGGTGGCCCATCTCCAGTTCCAGTGGATCAGACAGACAGACAGACAGAGAGGCCTGCCTGGTCTTTCTTTATTTCTTATACTTTTTAAAAAAATATTTATTTATTTATTTATTTATGTATTTGTTAGATTATAGTACACTGTAGCCGTCTTCAGACACTCCAGAAGAGGGTGTCAGATTCTGGAGAATCTAAATCCCTCTTATGGTCTGCATATGATGTACATAAACACAGCCTCACATATACTTCTAAAAATTAAAAATGGGTGGGGCCACTGAAATGGTTCAACAATTAACAGCATTGTCTCCTCTTCCAGAGAAGCTGGGATCAACTACCAGCACCTACAAGGTGGCCCATCTCCAGTTCCAGGGGATCAGACAGACAGACAGACAGACAGAGATAAGGATGGCAGGCCTGCCTGGTCTTTCTTTCTTTCTTATCCTTTTTAAAAAATATTTATTTATTTATTTATTTATTTTTTATGTATTTCTTAGATATAAGTACACTGTAGCTTTCTTTAGACACTCCAGAGGAGGGTGTCAGATTCTGGAGAATGTAAATCCCTCTTATGGTCTGCATAGGATGTACATAAACACAGCCTCACATATACTGAGCTGAGGTGTCACAGGCCAACTGCTGGAATTTCTGAGTACCACCTAGAGAGAGAAATGCTATGCTGTGTTTGCTTAATTTATGTATTTTATTATTTCTATTTGTTGTTTTGTTTTGTTTTATTTGTTTTTAGAGAAGTCCTCAGTCTGTAGCTCTGGCTGACCCAGGACTGCCTACTTGTGTTAATTAGGGTTTCACAGCTGAGAATAGACACCAAGAGCAAGGTAAGGCTTAGAAAACCCTACATTCAGTGGTGGCTCAACCTCTTAATGAGAGCACTCTGTAGATAGAGGCAGTCAGTTTCTGAGTTCGAGGCCACCCTGGTGAAAGACAGGGCTAGGGTAGGGGCTAGGGTGAGGAAAGGAAGAAAGGAAAGAAGAAAGGAAGAAAGAAAGAAAAAGTTTTTATAAAAGTTTTATAAAAAGTGTTAAAGTTTTTAAAAATTAAAAAAAAAAAATACCAGATCACCATCACACAGCATTGGCTGTCTTCAGGTGTATCCTTTCAGCCTCCAAAACAAAAAACAATGGCTGGCTGTCTTCAGGTGTATCCTATTCTCGAGTCTTATTTCCAACCTTAGAGCTGGGCTGAGCTGCCTCATTATGTAATTGCAAACCTTCCTTGGTTTGTCTTTTCCATTTCTAAGACTAACAGGCCTTTTTCTATTTATTGAATATGCTCATGACTGTCCTTTAGATATAGTAAATATAACTGTTGCTTATAAAACTTGTTTTCTAGGAATTTTTAAAGGGCAATGGCAGAGTTTATTTATAAAAAAATATTTTGCATTTATTTATTTGTGTGAGTGATGAAGCTCAGGTCTTCAAACTTGTCAGGAGGTATGATTACCTACCCTCTCTCTCAACCCCTCTCTCTCCTCTCTCAATGATTGTGTAAGAATGTTTTGCATGTGTATGCTGTGCCCACAGACTCCAGAACAGAGTATTAGATCCCCTGGAACTGGAGATGGGCCACCATATATAATACTGGTAATTGAGCCCAGGTTCTCTGGAAGAGGAGACAATGCTCTTAATTGTTGAGCCCTCTCTGTAGCCACATCTTTCTTTCTTTCTTTTTTTTTTTTTTGAGTTTATGTGAGGCTGTGTTTATATACATCATATGCAGACAATAACAATGATTTAGATTCTTCAGAATCTGACACCCTCTTCTGGACTGTCTGAAGATAGCTACAGCATACTTAAATATAATAAATAAATAAATCTTTAAAAAGAAAAGGAAAAGTAAAAAAGAAAGAACAGGCCTGCCATATGCATGTTCATAGAGGAAAATGGAAGAGACCCCAATCTAACCTCAGCAGGGTGCTTCCTTCTGGATGGTAGCTCACAGTTTCATCCCAGCAAGACAGGCAAATCACTGAGTTCAAGGACAGTAAGGTTCAGGACAGCCAAGGTTAGGAAGGAAAAGGGTCTATGTTGAGAATACAAACCGACAAAACAACAACTAGGAAAAAGAAGTGACAGTGTAACTTGGGGTAGGGTACCAACAAGAGAAAGCTTTCTGTTACCACTTACAAACACCAGTAGCCTTGCACCCTTCTGCCCAGGTCCCTGCCTTCCTTTCTAGGCATTCTAAGGATGCCAGGGGGTGGGGGAATCCAGATTAACTTTTTAAAAACAAGGACTTGGTCTTTGATGTCTATAGGAAGCCCTTCTCAGTGCCTTTAACTACCACTGAACTTTCAGGGCTGTGACTCAACTGTAACAAGGAACAGGGCTAAGAACCTGCAGCCTTTGAAAACAACTATTTTTTTAAAGTGGGGGACCCAAATCAGCAGTAGAACCCCTCAGGTTCAGCCATAATACTTGTTAGGGAAAGAGCCTCAATGTCCGGAGCTGAGGTCTCATGGGTGAACTGCTTCAAGCTCTGAGTATCATTGAAAGAAAGAAAAGATATCATGTGGTTGCTTAATTTATTTATTTTATTATTTCTATTTTTTGTTTTCTTTTGTTTTGTTTTAGAAAAGGCCTCAGTCTGTAGCTATGGCTGACCTAGGACAGACTACATGTGTTAATTAGGGTTTCACAGCTGAGAAACAGACCATACCTATGTAAGACTTAGAAAACCCAACAGTCAGTGGTGGCTCGAGCTCTTAATGAGAGCACTCTGGAGGCAGAGGCAGTCAGTTTCTGAGTTCGAGGCCAGCCTGGTTAAAGACAGGGATAGGCAGGGCTAGGCAAGGCAGGGCTGGGCTAGGCTAGGCTAGGCAAGGGGCTGGGCTAGTCAAGGCAAGGGACTAGGCTAGGCTACTCAAGGGGCTAGGCAAGACAGACAGACAGAGAGAAAGACAGACAAGGATGGCAGGCCTGCCTGGTTTTTCTTTCTTTCTTATCCCTTTTAAAAAATGTTGATTTATTTATTTATTTATTTATTTATGTATTTATTAGATATAAGTACACTGTAGCTGTCTTCAGACACTCCAGAAGAGGGTGTCAGATTCTGGAGAATCTATATCCCTCTTATGGTCTGCATATGATGTACATAAACACAGCCTCACATTTACTTCTAAAAATTTAAAGATGTGTGGGGCCAATGAAAGGGATCAACAATTAACAACATTGTCTCCTCTTATAGAGAACCTGGGATCAACTACCAGCAACTATATGGTGGCCCATCTCCAGTTCCAGGGGATCAGACAGACAGACAGACATACAGACAGATAGAGTTAAGAATGGCAGGCCTACCTGGTCTTTCATTCTTTCTTATCCTTTTTAAAAAATGTTTATTAATTTAAGTATGTATTTATTAGATTTAAGTACATTGTAGCTGTCTTCAAACACTCCCGAAGAGGGTGTCAGATTCTGGAGAATCTATATCCCTCTTATGGTCTGCATATGATGTACATGAACACAGCCTCACATATACTTCTAAAAATTTAAAGATGGGTGGGGCCACTGAAAGGGCTCAACAATTAACAGCACTGACTCATCTTCCAGAGAACCTGGGATTGAAAGAAGAAAAGCTGAACTCTCCATGAACTCTCCAACTCAGAGTTCTCTTACCCCTCCCATCTAGAGGTTGTTCCCGGAACACACCTGAACTTTTTACCTCAGAGTACATTCTTGAACTCTTCACCCCAGAGTCCGACCCCTCCCAAGTGAGAACGGTTCCAGGAGCATTTCTGAGATAAGGGTCTCCTGGAGCGAACTCAGTCCAACCCCTCCTAACTGAAGACTGTTCCAAGAACATTTTTGAGATAGGGGCCTCCTGGTACTACCCCAGAATGTTCCAATAGATCGAGTACATTGCCAAAATATAGGACACGACCCCTTGGTTATGTAAAGCTCCTTGACAGAACACCTTGGTGACGTAAAACTTGTACTTTTCTCCTTACCCTTCTCCTATAAAAGCCTGTGACAAGTCTGGGCCAATTGCCGAATCTCCTCTGCACCTTGCTGGCTGCATGAGTTTCGACCCCAGATATCTGGTATATGTGCTTTTTGTGTGCTTTCTTGTCGTTGCTGTATTAAATCTTACTCTCTATACATCTTAAGTTCGGTCTCAGTGTCTTCTTGGGTGCGCGGCTGACCCGAGGCTTGAGTAAGTGCCTCCCTTTGGGAGTCCTGGAGTCTTTCATTTGGTGCGTTGGCCGGGAATCAGCGCGACAACCCAGAAGTCCTGGACCCACTCAGAAGTAAGATTTACTGTTCTGTTTGGTCTGGTGTCTGTGTTCTGTTTCTGGAGACCAGGAGAGTCTCAATCTTGGGCCTTGGAGAGGCCATCTGAATCTGTATCTGGTGCGATCGCAGTTCTGGTTTTGCGTGACGCTCTGTGCTCAGTACGAGCACCAGAGACCGTGCTCCGGGAGCTGGAGACCAGGCAGGTCTCAATAGAGAGCGCGGGGTGGGTAGAGATAGACGTGTCTGGTGCCCACCGTCCGATCGCCCTGGGGGACGCCCCAGGAAGACAAGGGGAGGGCCAAGGACGCTTGGCGGACCCCTCTGAAGGCCGAGAGACCATCACTTTGGTGGAAGGTCTAAGCCGGCCGGCCTTGGAAAGGCCATCTGATTCTGTAAGTTGCCTGTGGGCGACGCGAGGTCGCCGCCGTTTTTGGTTTTTTCTTTTTGTCTCAAGTCTTGTGTCTGCTCTTGTTGTGTTTGCTATTATTCTAGAAATGGGACAATCTGCTGGGTGTGTAAGTGTGGAACTGCTGCATTTGTGTATTCTGAGATTGTGGGTTTATTCTGGCAGTGGCTGTGAGAGGACGGCTGTCTATGGCCTCACAGTCTGCACCCCAAAAAGATGTTTCAAGGGAGACCCTGGAAGGAGTGCCCAGGGTACAGAACAGTCAAAAAGACCTGGCTGTTGCCTGGCAGAGTGAAGGAGAGAGAGAGAGTGTTCTCTCTGCCAGAGCGGGAGTGGATGTGGAATCCCACCCCTATCAGGAAAAAGAGTCAATGTGGAATCCGACCCCGTCAGAAAGTGGCGTTTGGCTGGTTGTGTTTTGGTCACGTGACAGACTGTGTGTGTGTGTGTGTGTGTGTGTTAACCCTTTGCCGACTGTAGACTTGGACTGACGTCAGGACAGAATTTGTCAGCAATGGTTTTAAAAAAAGGAAAAAAAGAGAAAAAAAAACCACCAGGCCGGTCCTCCCCAGGCTGCTCAAAAGAGCTCTGAAATCCAGAGCTGCAGCAGTGGTGCTGAGGTTCTGAGTTCTGCAGACACAGCAGCAACGGAGGCTGTCTGTGCCCTGCGAGTGAGTTGTAAAATGCTGATAGTAAGTGCGGCGGCCTGTCAGACCCGCCTGGCGCCCCGGAATAGCCGTGAAGCCTGCCACAGCTGGGGAGGGGCCAACTGTGGCCGCCGTCCCTCCTTTGGCTTCCCCCTGGAGTCTGCCCGCACTCCCTTGTGTCTGTGCGCCCGCCGTGGGGCACACAGAGAAGTTCCCCCGCCCTGCCGCGCAGGCGCCTTGCGTTTCCAAAGCTCGGGAGGCTGCCGTTGCCTCTGGCCAAGAGAGCTCCGTGGATGCCTGTGTGTGGGGTGGCGGACGCCACCGCCTCCGGGGGCTCAAGCCATGCCGGAAAACAAGTGGTTAAATTCCCCCTCCCTGCCAGTGTTTGTTTGCCACTCCCACATTTCGCCGTGGCGCGGCGGAGACTCGGCGCTTGGCTCCTCCCTGTCCATTCGCTGTTACTGAGAAAATCCTGGTTAGTTTCTTTCCCTCCGCTGACTAGTATGCTTGAGTTCAGCGGGTTGCCGCGTCTGATCTGAGGACGCCACAAGGTTCCCTGGTTGCTTCTCATTTCCCTGTCCCCTGTATCCTGTCTCTTGTTAACTGTTAACAGAAAAAATTGTGTTCATTTTGAGATATCAGTGTGCAGCCAGATGTAAGAGCTGCACCCCCTTCTCTGCCCCGTGTGTTTTCTCTTCTCAGGCATCGCCCTGAGCTGCTAGCAGTGAATCTGTTTTAAGCTCCGGTGAGGGAGATATACAAGGTAAGGAGCACCTACGAGTCTAACTGCCAGGCTCTGATGAAGGATAGAGGTCTGCAAAGAAGAACTGAGAGCAAAGCTTCAGCAGACTCAAAAGAAATAGGTTAACAGTAAAAAGAGGTAAACTATGAAAAAAGTTAAGTGACAGAATATAGATGTAATAATTAGATAACATTCAAAGTAAGCAAAGACAAGAAAGAGATATATATAGATAGAAAGAGAGACATTATATGAGATCTCCATTGCAGTTAAGAAATAGGAGCAAAGAGAGATAAATGACAAAGACTAGAACCGAGCAAAGTGACACTTGCTAATAATACTAGCACTTAGAGATGATCTGTAAGAAATAAGGAGCCAGAAAATTTTCTAAAAAAGATAAGAGAAATGAAATGCTGGTCACAAACGTCAGGGAAACTAGAAAACTTAGTACCTGGCAACAAGAAAAAAGAAAGCTTTTGGCTAATGATCAGAGTGTTTGCTGTTGAAAAAGAAGAGCACTGGGTGAGAGACTGTCCTAACAAAAAGAAGAGGAGCCCCCCCCCTCAAGACAAAACCCTTCACCTGTTCGTGGCTATAAGTAAAGAGACTGGTGGCCTACCTGTTGATGCAGCTAAAAAGAGACTGTGTTTTCATATTCCTCCACTGACCAATGCAAAGCAAGTTTAAAAGGTCCCTGGACACTACAGGTCTTTGCAAACTGTGGATTCCAGGTTTTGCTGCATTAAAAAGATAAACAGCCCTTCGTATAAGAAATAAAGAACAACCTTGGATGGCCTTAGATGCTATTGAGACTGCCCTAATGTTGTCCCCAACTTTGGGACTCCTAAATGTGACTGAGAACAAAAGTATTGCCAAAGAGGTTCTTACTCAGAAATTGGGACCCTAAAAGACCAGTGGCACTTGGAAAAATTAGACCTGGTGACTGAGGGATGGCCTGCTTGTCTGCACATAATGGCTTTTGGTCAGGGACACATGATCCAATTGTTTCCCTGACTGATGGACACATTATTAGAGCTTTTTGTTGACAGAACAAGTGACCTTCACTTCCCCTGCTAACCTGCTGAGTCTTCACCTACTCATCACTGCTCTGACATTCTAGCAGAAGGAACTTTGGCTCAGAAGGCTGAACTCCTGGCGCTAACCCAAGCCCTGCGGTTGGCTGAAGGCAGAGACATCAAAGACAAAGAAGAAATTCTGGCCCTCCTAGAAGCTCCTGAATGAACTGGGTGAGTTGGGGTATCGGGTATCGGCTAAGAAAGCTCAGTTACCGAGGTGCCAAAACGACAGAAAGCAGTGGCTCACCGAAGCCAAGAAAAAAGACTGTGATGCTGATCCCAACCCCCACCACCCCGCGCCAAGTACGTGAGTTTCTGGGGACGGTGGGCTTTTGCAGACTCTGGACTAAAGAAAAAGTCCCATTCACCTGGACTGAGAAACACCAAAAAGCCTTTGACAGCACAAAGGCAGCCCTGCTTGCAGCCCCCGCTCTGGCTTTGCCAGATTTGACTAAGCCTTTTACCTTATATGTTGATGAGCTGCAATGGCCCTGCTTGTTAAAGACCCTGACAAGCTTACCCTGGGTCAGCATGTGACTATACCCACTACCAGAATTTGTTGCTGAATGATTGAGTAACTTTTGCTCCACCTGCCATCCTCAATCCTGCCACCTCCCCTTGGCGGATGACTCCACTCCTGTACATCAATGTGCTGATG
Organism: Mus caroli; assembly: GCF_978045245.1. Classification (NCBI taxonomy): domain Eukaryota; kingdom Metazoa; phylum Chordata; class Mammalia; order Rodentia; family Muridae; genus Mus; species Mus caroli. Next base: position 312,817 of record NW_028227303.1, on the reverse strand, counting down.
AAACTGGAACAAGGAGAGATCTGACTGATCAGCCTTGGTGTGCCTGCCTGGTACACGGATGGCAGCAGCTTTGTCACAGGAGCAGCAGTAGCAGATGGAAAGCAGCTCATATCCATGGGGCCACCTACCAACAGAGGGGGCTACTTACCTCAGCAGGTAAAGATCAAATCAGCCTTGGCCTGAAAGTTTAAACTGGTACACGGATGGCAGTGGCCTCATGGTTAAAGGTAAGCGGAAGGCGGGGACAGCAGTGCAGCAGTGGACAAAAAGCAGGTGATCTAGGCCAGCAGCCTCCCTAAAGGGACTTCAGCCCAGAAAGCTGAACTTGTGGTTTTGATACAAGCTTTATAAATGACACTGACAGCAGGTATGCTTTTGCCACTGTATGGAACAATACAAACAAAGAAAGCTGTTGACATTTGCAGAAGACGTTCTCAATATGGATAAATGAGACTGCTCACATAGTCATCAAGAAGATTATTAAAAAAAATTTTTCCAAGGTTCAGAGTGCCAAAGGCAATAGTGTCAGATAATGACCCTGCTTTGTTGCCCAGGTATGTCAGGGTGTGGCCAAGCATTTAGAGGTCAAATAAAAATTACATTGTGTGTATAGACCTCAGAGCTCAGGATAGATAAAAATTAGTCTAAAACTCTAAGACAGACCTTGATAAAATTAATCGTGGAGACTGGCATGGACTTGGTGTTCCTTCCCTATGCCCTATTTCTTGATTCAGTTTTACTCTGTTTATGATCCTTTATGAGACTCCTATGCCCATCACTGTCTTAACCTATGTTGTTAAACTAGCTATTGAGACTGACGGTAAAGACTGGGTGACCCTCCTTCCCTTTGTGCTTCTCAGAGTCCGAAACACACCTGGACGTTTCGGTCTTACTTCTTATGAAATTCTACATGGGGGACCGCCCCCCCTTGACTAAGTCTAGCAGGATATTGGATCCCTGTGTTGACTCTTTCTACACCCTGCTCTGTTGCCCAGCTCCAGCAAACAGACCCAACGACTAAAAAGAAAAAGATGGGGAGCCCCGAGGATGACCTAATTGGAATCCCATTCCCAGATCACAGCAGCGAGCTCCTGAGCTGCCTAAACGAGCAGCGCCAGCTGGGTCATCTGTGCGACCTCACCATCAGGACACAGGGTTTTGAGTACCAAACCCACAGGGCTGTGCTGGCTGCCTGTAGCCACTACTTCAAGAGGCTCTTTACAGAAGAGAGAGAGAGAACAGTAATAAAAACAGAGAGTGTTGAAACGGCTTCTGGGGGAGCAAAAGCCAGTGTGTGTGAGCTGAACTTTGTAGGGCCGGAGGCCCTAAGTGCCCTGCTCGAGTTTGCTTACACAGCCACACTGACCACCAGCAACGCCAATGTGCCGGCTGTACTCCAAGCTGCTCGGCTACTGGAAATCCCATGTGTCGTCACTACTTGCTTGGAGATTTTGCAAGGCAGTGGACTGGAAGCCCCCAGCCCAGATAAAGATGACTGTGAGCGAGCCCGACAGTACCTGGAGGCTTTTGCCACTGCCACCCCCACAGCCTCAACCTCAAAAATGCTCAACCCACCAGGCTACGGGCTGGCCCAGAGTAACGAACCTCCACTATCATCAGAAGAGCTGGGCTCAGATGAAGATCTCATTGACCCTGACCTGAGGGCTTACCTAAGTTCGCTGCACCAGGATGCCCTGACACCAGGCCTAAATGACCAAAACAAGCTAGTGCCTAAACGCCTTTCACAGATGCCCCAAGAGTGCCCAGTCTGTCACAAGATAATCCACGGGGCAGGCAAACTGCCTCGGCACATAAGGACCCACAATGGTGAAAAGCCTTTTGCCTGTGAGGTCTGCGGTATCCGCTTCACCAGGAATGATAAGCTGAAGATCCACATGCGAGAGCACACAGGAGAGCGACCCTACTCATGCCCCCACTGTCCAGCCCGCTTCCTGCATAACTACGACCTCAAAAACCATATGCATCTGCACACAGGGGGCCGGCTCTATGAATGCCACCTGTGCCACAAGGCCTACGCTAAGGAAGGCCATCTACAGCGCCATCTAAAAAATCAGAACTACCACAAAAATAATGTGGCCATCTCATCCCCTGCTGGACACGACCTCCCCAATGGCCACATAGACTAAGAGCTTTCTTAAGTTTTAGAACTAATCCTAATATGACTCAATCCTGTTGGTTATGTACAGCTATGGATGTTGATCTTAGAACTATAAAACGGTCTATTTTTGACTTCCCTGTCCAAAGTCATGTTACAAAACAGAAAGAGATTGGACTCTGTGGAGGGGGATAAATGCAGGACTCGCTCTAAGATTAGAGCTATTCACTAAAAGAAGGGGGGAATGAAAGAAGAAAAGCTGAACTCTCCATGAACTCTCCAACTCAGAGTTCTCTTACCCCTCCCATCTTGAGGTTGTTCCCGGAACACACCTGAACTTTTTACCTCAGAGTACATTCTTGAACTCTTCACCCCAGAGTCCGACCCCTCCCAAGTGAGAACGGTTCCAGGAGCATTTCTGAGATAAGGGTCTCCTGGAGCGAACTCAGTCCAACCCCTCCTAACTGAAGACTGTTCCAAGAACATTTTTGAGATAGGGGCCTCCTGGTACTACCCCAGAATGTTCCAATAGATCGAGTACATTGCCAAAATATAGGACACGACCCCTTGGTTATGTAAAGCTCCTTGGCAGAACACCTTGGTGACGTAAAACTTGTACTTTTCTCCTTACCCTTCTCCTATAAAAGCCTGTGACAAGTCTGGGCCAATTGCCGAATCTCCTCTGCACCTTGCTGGCTGCATGAGTTTCGACCCCAGATATCTGGTATATGTGCTTTTTGTGTGCTTTCTTGTCGTTGCTGTATTAAATCTTACTCTCTATACATCTTAAGTTCGGTCTCAGTGTCTTCTTGGGTGCGCGGCTGACCCGAGGCTTGAGTAAGTGCCTCCCTTTGGGAGTCCTGGAGTCTTTCACTACCAGCAACAAAATGGTGGCCCATCTCCAGTTCCAGGAGATCAGACAGACAGACAAACAGAGAGACAGACAGACAGACAAAGATAAGGATGGCAGCCCTGCCTGGTCTTTCTTTCTTTCTTATCCTTTTTAAAAAATGTTTATTTATTTATTTATTTATTTATTTATTTATTTATTAGATATAAGTACACTGTAGCTATCTTCAGATACTCCAAAAGAGGGTGTCAGATTCTGGAGAATCTAAATCCCTCCTATGGTCTGCATATGATGTACATAAACACAGCCTCACATATACTTCTAAAAATTTAAAGATGGGTGGGGCCACAGAAAGGGATCAATAATTAACAGCATTGTCTCCTCTTCGAGAGAACCTTGGATAAACTACCAGCAACTATATGGTGGCCCATCTCCAGTTCCAGGGTATCAGACAGACAGACAGACAGACAGAGATAAGAATGGAGGCCTGCCTGGTCTTTCTTTCTTTCTTATACTTTTAAAAAAAAATGTTTATTTATTTATTTATTTATTTATTTATTTATTTATTTATTACATATAAGTACACTGTAGCTGTCTTCAGACACTCCAGAAGAGGGTGCCAGATTCTGGAGAATCTAAATCCCTCTTATGGTCTGCATATGATGTACATAAACACAGCCTCACATATACTTCTAAAAATTTAAAGATGTGTGGGGGCACTGAAAGGGCTCAAAAATTAACAGCATTGTCTCCTATAACAGAGAACCTGGGATCAACTACCAGCAACTATATGGTGGCCCATCTCCAGTTCCAGGGGATCAGGCAGACAAAGAGACAGACAGACAAGGGTGGCAGTCCTACCTGGTTTTTCTTTCTTTCTTATCCTTTTTAAAAAATGTTTATTTATTTATTTATGTATTTATAAAATATAAGTACACTGTAGCTGTCTTCAGACACTCCAGAAGAGGGTGTCAGATTCTGGTGAATATAAATCCCTCTTATGGTCTGCATATGATGGACATAAACACAGATTCACATACACTTCTAAAAATTTAAGATGGGTGGGGCCACTGAAAGGGCTCAACAATTAACAGCATTGTCTCCTCTTCCAGAAAACCTGGGATCAACTACCAGCAACTATATGGTGGCCCATCTCCAGTTCCAGGGGATCAGACAGACAGACAGACAGACAGAGATAAGGATGGCAGGCCTGCCTGGTCTTTCTTTCTTTCTTATCTTTTTAAAAAAATGTTTATTTCTTTATTTATGTATTTATTAGATATAAGTACACTGTATCCGTCATAGACACTCCAAAAGACGGTGTCAGATTCTGGAGAATATAAATCCCTCTTTAAGGGTCTGAATATGATGTACATAAACACAGCATCACATTTACTTCTAGAAATTTAAAGATGGGTGGGGCCACTGAAAGGGCTGAACAATTAACAGCATTGTCTCCTCTTCAGAAGACCTGAGATCAACTATCAGCAACAAAATGGTGGCCCATCTCCAGTTCCAGGAGATCAGACAGACAGACAAACAGAGAGACAGACAGACAGACAAAGATAAGGAGGGCAGCCCTGCCTGGTCTTTCTTTCTTTCTTATCCTTTTAAAAAAATGTTTGTTTGTTTATTTATTTATTTATTTATTTATTTATTTATTTATTAGATATAAGTACACTGTAGTTGTCTTCAGACACTCTAGAAGAGGGTGTCATCTTCTGGAGAATCAAAATCCCTCTTATGGTCTGCATATGATGTACATAAACACAGCCTCACATATACTTCTAAAAATTTAAAGATGGGTGGGGCCACTGAAAGGGCTCAACAATTAACAGCATTGTCTCTTCATCCAGAGAACGTGGGATCAACTACCAGCAACTATATGGTGGCCCATCTCAAGTTCCAGGGGATAAGACAGACAGACAGACAGACAGAGATAAGGATGGCAGGCCTGCCTGATTTTTCTTTCTTTTTTATCCTTTTAAAAAAATGTTTATTTATTTATTTATTTATTCATTTATTCATTTATTAATTTATTTATGTATTTAAGATATAAGTACACTGTAGCTGTCTTCAGACTCTCCAGAAGATGGTGCAGATTCTGGAGAATCAATATACCTCTTATGGTCTACATATGATGTACATGAACACAGCCTCACATATACTTCTAAAAATTTAAAGATGGGTGGGGCCACTGAAAGGGCTCAACAACTAACAGCATTGTCTCCTCTTCCAGAGAACCTGGGATCAACTACCAGCAACTATATGGTGGCCCATCTCCAGTTCCAGGGTATCTGACAGATAGACAGACAGACAGACAGACAGACAAGGTGGCAGGCCTGCCTGGTCTTTCTTTCTTTCTTATTCTCTTTAAAAAATGTTTATTTATTTATTTATGTATTTATTAGATATAAGTGCACTGTAGTTGTCTTCAGACACTCTAGAAGAGGGTGTCATATTCTGGAGAATCTAAATCCCTCTTATGGTCTGCATATGATGTACATAAACACAGCCTCACATATACTTCTAAAAATTTAAAGTTGGGTGGGCCCACTGAAAGGGCTCAACAATTAACACCATTGTCTCCTCTTCCAGAGAACGTGGGATCAACTAACAGCAACTATATGGTGGCCTATCTCAAGTTGCAGGGATTCAGACAGACAGACAGACAGACAGTGATAAGGTTGGCAGGCCTGCCTGATTTTTCTTTCTTTCTTATCCTTTTAAAAAATGTTTATTTATTTATTTATTTATTTATGTACTTATTAGATATAAGTACACTCTAGCTGTCTTCAGACTCTCCAGAAGAGGGTGTCAGATTCTGGGGAATCTATATCCCTCTTATGGTCTGCATATGATGTACATAAACACAGCCTCACATATACTTCTAAAAATTTAAAGATGGGTGGGGCCACTGAAAGGGCTCAACAATTAACAGCATTGTCTCCTCTTCCAGAGGACCTGGGATCAACTACCAGCAACTATATTGTGGCCCATCTCCAGTTCCAGGGGATCAGACAGACAGACAGACAGACAGTGATAAGGATGGCAGTCCTGCCTGGTCTTTCTTTCTTTCTTATACTTTTTTAAAAAAAAATGTTTGTTTATTTATTTATTTATTTATTTATTAGATATAAGTACACTGTAGCCGTCTTCAGACACTCCAGAAGAGGGTGACAGATTATAGAGAATCTAAATCCCTCTTATGGTCTGAATATGATGTACATAAACACAGCATCACATATACTGCTAAAAATTAAAAATGGGTGGAGCCACTGAAAGGGCTCAACAATTAACAGCATTGTCTCCTCTTCCAGAGAACCTGGGATCAACTACCAGCAACTATATGGTGGCCCATCTCCAGTTCCAGGGGATCAGGCAGACAGACAGACAGACAGACAGAGATAAGGATGGCAGGCCTGCCTGGTCTTATTTTCTTTCTTATCCTTTTTAAAAAATGTTTATTTATTTATTTATTTATTTATGTATTTATTAGAATTAAGTACACTGTAGCTGTCTTCAGACACTCCAGAAGAGGGTGTCAGATTCTGGAGAATCTAAATCCCTCTTATGGTCTGCATATGATGTACATAAACACAGCCTCACATACACTTCTAAAAATTTAAAGAGGGGTAGGGCCACTGATAGGGCTCAGCAATTAACAGCATTGTCTCTTCTTCCAGAGTACCTGGGATCAACTACCAGCAACTATATGGTGGCCCATCTCCAGTTCCAGGGGATCATACAGACAGACATACAGACAGTAATAAGGATGGCAGGCCTGCCTGGTCTTTCTTTCTTTCTTATCCTTTTTAAAAAAATGTTTATTTATATATTTATTTATGGATTTATTAGATATTAGTACACTGTAGCTGTCTTCAGACACTCCAGAAGAGGGTGTCAAATTCTGGAATCTAAATCCCTTTTATGGTCTGCATATGATGTACATAAACACAGCCTCACATATACTTCTAAAAATTTAAAGATGTGTGGGGTCACTGAGAGGGCTCAACAATTAACAGCATTGTCTCCTCTTTCAGAGAACCTTGGATCAACTACCAGCAACTATATGGTGGCCCATCTCCAGTTCCAGGGGATCAGACAGACAGACAGACAGACAGAGATAAGGATGGCAGGCCTGCCTGGTCTTACATTCTTTCTTATCCTTTTTCAAAAATGTTTATTTATTTATTTATTTATTTATTTATTTATTTATTTATTATAAGTACACTGTAGCTGTCTTCAGACACTCCAGTATAGGGTGTCAGATTCTGGAGAATCTAAATCCTCTTATAATCTGAATATGATGTACATAAACACAGCCTCACATATACTTCTAAATATTTAAAGAAGTGTGGGGCCACTGAAAGGGCTCAACAATTAACAGCATTGTCTCCTCTTCCAGAGAACCTTGGATCAACTACCAGCAACTATATGGTGGCCCATCTCCAGTTCCCGGGGATCAGATAGACAGACAGACAGACAGACAGAGATATGGATGGCAGGCCTACCTGGTCTTTCTTTCTTTCTTATCCTTTTTAAAAATGTTTATTTATTTATTTATTTATTTATTTATTTATCTATTTATTTATTTGATATAAGTACACTGTAGCTGTCTTCAGACACTCCAGAAGAGGGTGTCAGATTCTGGAGAATCTAAATCCCTCTTATGGTCTGCATATGATGTACATAAACACAGCCTCACATTTATTACTAAATATTTAAAGATGGGTGGCGCCACTGAAAAAGCTCAACAATTAACAGCATTGTCTCCTCTTCCAGAGAACCTGGGATCAACTACCAGCAATTATTCGTGGCCCATCTCCAGTTCCCAGGGATCAGATTGACAGACAGACAGACAGACAGAGATATGGATGGCAGGCCTGCCTGGTCTTTCTTTCTGTCATATCCTTTTTAAAAAATGTTTATTTATTTATTTATTTATTTATTTATTTATTTATTAGATATAAGTACACTGTAGCTGTTCAGACACTCCAGAAGAGGTTGTCAGATTCTGGAGAATCTAAATCCCTCTTATGGTCTGCATATGATGTACCTAAACACAGCCTCACATATACTTCTAAAAATTTAAAGAAGGGTGGGGCCACTCTAAAAGCTCAACAATTAACAGCATTGTCTCCTCTTCCAGAGTACCTGGGATCAACTACCAGCAACTATATGGTGGCCCAACTCCAGTTCCAGGGGATCAGACAGACAGACATACAGACAGTGCTAAGGATGGCAGGCCTGCCTGGTCTTTCTTTCTTTCTTATCCTTTTTAAAAAAATGTTTATTTATATATTTATTTATGTATTTATTAGATATAAGTACACTGTAGCTGTCTTCAGACACTCCAGAAGAGGGTGTCAGATTCTGAAGAATCTAAATCCCTCTTATGGTCAGCATATGATGTACATAAACACAGCCTAACATATACTTCTAAAAATTAAAAGATGTGTGGGGCCACTGAAAGAGCTCAAAAATTAACAGCATTGTCTCCTCTTATAGAGAACCTGGGATCAACTACCAGCAACTCTATGGTGGTCCATCTCCAGTTCCAGGGGATCAGACAGACAGACAGACAGACAGTGATAAGGGTGGCAGGCCTGCCTGGTCTTTCTTTCTTTCTTATCCTTTTTTTAAAAAAATGTTTGTTTATTTATTTATTTAATTATTTATTAGATATAAGTACACTGTAGCTGTCTTCAGACACTCCAGAAGAGGGTGTCAGATTCTGGAGAATCTAAATCCCTCTTATGGTCTGCATATGATGTACATAAACACAGCCTCACATATACTTCTAAAAATTTAAAGTTGTGTGGGGCCACTGGGAGGGCTCAACAATTAACAGCATTGTCTCCTCTTTCTTAGAACCTGGGATAAACTACCAGCACCTTATGGTGGCCCATCTCCAGTTCCAGTGGATCAGACTGACAGACAGACAGAGAGACAGAGATAAGGATGGCAGGCCTGCCTGGTCTTTCTTTATTTCTTATTCGTTTTAAAAAATGTTTATTTATTTATTTATTCATATATGTATTTATTAGATATAAGTACACTGTAGCCGTCTTCAGACAATCCAGAAGAGGGTGACAGATTATAGAGAATCTAAATCCCTCTTATGGTCTGAATATGATGTACATAAACACAGCATCACATATACTTCTAAAAATTAAAAATGGGTGGAGCCACTGAAAGGGCTCAACAATTAACAGCATTGTCTCCTCTTCCAGATAACCTGGGATCAACTACCAGCAACTATATGGTGGCCCATCACCAGTTCCAGGGGATCAGGCAGACAGACAGACAGACAGACAGAGATAAGGATGGCAGGCCTGCCTGGTCTTATTTTCTTTCTTATCCTTTTTAAAAAATGTTTATTTATTTATTTATTTATTTATGTATTTATTAGAATTAAGTACACTGTAGCTGTCTTCAGACACTCCAGAAGAGGGTGTCAGAGTCTGGAGAATCTAAATCCCTCTTATGGTCTGCATATGATGTACATAAACACAGCCTCACATATACTTCTAAATATTTAAAGATGGGCAGGGCCACTGATAGGGCTCAACAATTAACAGCATTGTCTCCTATTCCAGAACCCTGGGATCAACTACCAGCAACTTTATGGTAGCCCATCTCCAGTTCCAGGGGATCAGACAGACAGACAGACAGACAGACAGAGATAAGGATGGCAGGCCTGCCTGGTCTTACTTTCTTTCTTATCCTTTTTAAAAAATGTTTATTTATTAATTTATTTATTTATTTATTTATGTATTTATTATATATAAGTACACTGTAGTTGTCTTCAGACACTCCAGTATAGGGTGTCAGATTCTGGAGAATCTAAATCCCTCTTATGGTCTGCATATGATGTACATAAAAACAGCCTCACATATACTTCTAAAAATTTAAAGAAGTGTGGGGCTACTCTAAAAGCTCAACAATTAACAGCATTGTCTCCTCTTCCAGAGTACCTGGGATCAACTACCAGCAACAATATGGTGGCCCATCTCCAGTTCCAGGGGATCAGACAGACAGACATACAGACAGTGATAAGGATGGCAGGCCTGCCTGGTCTTTCTTTCTTTCTTATCCTTTTTAAAAAAATGTTTATTTATATATTTATTTATGTATTTATTCGATATAAGTACACTGTAGCTGTCTTCAGACACTCCAGAAGAGGGTGTCAGACTCTGGAGAATCTAAATCCTCTTATAATCTGAATATGATGTACATAAACACAGCCTCACATATACTTCTAAATATTTAAAAAGTGTGGGGCCACTGAAAGGGCTCAACAATTAACAGCATTGTCTCCTCTTCCAGAGAACCTTGGATCAACTACCAGCTACTATATGGTGGCACATTTCCAGTTCCAGGGGATCAGACAGACAGACAGACAGACAGAGATAAGGATGGCAGGCCTGCCTGGTCTTACTTTCTTTCTTTTCCTTTTTCAAAAATGTTTATTTATTTATTTATTTATTTATTTATTTATTTATTATATATAAGTACACTGTAGCTGTCTTCAGACACTCCAGTATAGGGTGTCAGATTCTGGAGAATCTAAATCCTCTTATAATCTGAATATGATGTACATAAACACAGCCTCACATATACTTTTAAATATTTAAAGAAGTGTGGGGCCACTGAAAGGGCTCAACAATTAACAGCATTGTCTCCTCTTCCAGAGTACCTTGGATCAACTACCAGCAACTATATGGTGGCCCATCTCCAGTTCCAGGGGATCAGACAGACAGACAGACAGACAGAGATAAGGATGGCAGGCCTGCCTGGTCTTACTTTGTTTCTTATCCTTTTTAAAAAAATGTTTATTTATTTATTTATTTATTTATTACATATAAGTACACTGTAGCTGTCTTCAGACACTCCAGTAGAGGGTGTCAGATTCTGGAGAATCTAAATCCTCTTATAATCTGAATATGATGTACATAAACACAGCCTCACATATACTTCTAAATATTTAAAGAAGTGTGGGGCCACTGAAAGGGCTCAACAATTAAGAGCATTGTCTCCTCTTCCAGAGAACCTTGGATCAACTACCAGCAACTATATGGTGGCCCATCTCCAGTTCCCGGGGATCAGATAGACAGACAGACAGACAGGCAGAGATATGGATGGCAGGCCTGCCTGGTCTTTCTTTCTTTCTTATCCTTTTTAAAAAATGTTTATTTATTTATTTATTTATGTATTTAGTAGATATAAGTACACTGTAGCTGTTCAGACACTACAGAAGAGGGTGTCAGATTCTGGAGAATCAAAATCCCTCTTATGGTCTGCATATGATGTACATAAACACAGCCTCACATATACTTCTAAAAATTTAAAGATGTGTGGGGCCACTGAGAGGGCTCAACAATTAACAGCATTGTCTCCTCTTTCAGAGAACCTGGGATAAACTACCAGCACCTTATGGTGGCCCATCTCCAGTTCCAGTGGATCAGACAGACAGACAGACAGAGAGACAGAGATAAGGATGGCAGGCCTGCCTGGTCTTTCTTTATTTCTTATACTTTTTAAAAAATCTTTATTTATTTATTTATTTATTTATTTATTTATTTATGTATTTATTAGATATAAGTACACTGTAGCCATCTTCAGACACTCCAGAAGAGGGTGTCAGATTCTGGAGAATCTAAATCCCTCTTATGGTCTGCATATGATGTACGTAAACACAGCCTCACATATACTTCTAAAAATTAAAAATGGGTGGGGCCACTGAAATGGTTCAACAATTAACAGCATTGTCTCCTCTTCCAGAGAACCTGGGATCAACTACCAGCACCTACAAGGTGGCCCATCTCCAGTTCCAGGGGATCAGACAGACAGACAGACAGAGATAAGGATGGCAGGCCTGCCTGGTCTTTCTTTCTTTCTTATCCTTTTTAAAAAATATTTATTTATTTATTTATTTATTTATTTATTTATTTATTTATTTATGTATTTCTTAGATATAAGTACACTATAGCTTTCTTTAGACACTCCAGAGGAGGGTGTCAGATTCTGGAGAATGTAAATCCCTCTTATGGTCTGCATAGGGTGTACATAAACACAGCCTCACATATACTGAGCTGAGGTGTCCCAGGCCAACTGCTGGAATTTCTGAGTACCACCTAGAGAGAGAAAAGCTATGCTGTGTTTGCTTAATTTATGTATTTTATTATTTCTATTTGTTGTTTTGTTTTGTTTTATTTGTTTTTAGAGAAGTCCTCAGTCTGTAGCTCTGGCTGACCCAGGACTGCCTACTTGTGTTAATTAGGGTTTCACAGCTGAGAATAGACACCAAGAGCAAGGTAAGGCTTAGAAAACCCTACATTCAGTGGTGGCTCAAGCTCTTAATGAGAGCACTCTGTAGATAGAGGCAGTCAGTTTCTGAGTTCGAGGCCACCCTGGTGAAAGACAGGGCTAGGGTAGGGGCTAGGGTGAGGAAAGAAAGAAAGAAAGAAAGAAAGAAAGAAAAAGTTTTTATAAAAGTTTTATAAAAAGTGTTAAAGTTTTTAAAAATTAAAAAAAAAATACCAGATCACCATCACACAGCATTGGCTGTCTTCAGGTGTATCCTTTCAGCCTCCAAAACAAAAAACAATGGCTGGCTGTCTTCAGGTGTATCCTATTCTCGAGTCTTATTTCCAACCTTAGAGCTGGGCTGAGATGCCTCATTATGTAATTGCAAACCTTCCTTGGTTTGTCTTTTCCATTTCTAAGACTAACAGGCCTTTTTCTATTTATTGAATATGCTCATGACTGTCCTTTAGATATAGTAAATATAACTGTTGCTTATAAAACTTGTTTTCTAGGAATTTTTAAAGGGCAATGGCAGAGTTTATTTATAAAAAAATATTTTGCATTTATTTATTTGTGTGAGTGATGAAGCTCAGGTCTTCAAACTCGTCAGGAGGTATGATTACCTCCCCTCTCTCTCAACCCCTCTCTCTCCTCTCTCAATGATTGTGTAAGAATGTTTTGCATGTGTATGCTGTGCCCACAGACTCCAGAACAGAGTATTAGATCCCCTGGAACTGGAGGTGGGCCACCATATATAATACTGGTAATTGAGCCCAGGTTCTCTGGAAGAGGAGACAATGCTCTTAATTGTTGAGCCCTCTCTGTAGCCACATCTTTCTTTCTTTTTTTTTTTTGAGTTTATGTGAGGCTGTGTTTATATACATCATATGCAGACAATAAGAATGATTTAGATTCTTCAGAATCTGACACCCTCTTCTGGACTGTCTGAAGATAGCTACAGCATACTTAAATATAATAAATAAATAAATCTTTAAAAAGAAAAGGAAAAGTAAAAAAGAAAGAACAGGCCTGCCATATGCATGTTCATAGAGGAAAATGGAAGAGACCCCAATCTAACCTCAGCAGGGTGCTTCCTTCTGGATGGTACCTCACAGTTTCATCCCAGCAAGACAGGCAAATCACTGAGTTCAAGGACAGTAAGGTTCAGGACAGCCAAGGTTAGGAAGGAAAAGGGTCTATGTTGAGAATACAAACCGACAAAACAACAACTAGGAAAAAGAAGTGACAGTGTAACTTGGGGTAGGGTACCAACAAGAGAAAGCTTTCTGTTACCACTTACAAACACCAGTAGCCTTGCACCCTTCTGCCCAGGTCCCTGCCTTCCTTTCTAGGCATTCTAAGGATGCCAGGGGGTGGGGGAATCCAGATTAACTTTTTAAAAACAAAGACTTGGTCTTTGATGTCTATAGGAAGCCCTTCTCAGTGCCTTTAACTACCACTGAACTTTCAGGGCTGTGACTCAACTGTAACAAGGAACAGGGCTAAGAACCTGCAGCCTTTGAAAACAACTATTTTTTTAAAGTGGGGGACCCAAATCAGCAGTAGAACCCCTCAGGTTCAGCCATAATACTTGTTAGGGAAAGAGCCTCAATGTCCGGAGCTGAGGTCTCATGGGTGAACTGCTTCAAGCTCTGAGTATCATTGAAAGAAAGAAAAGATATCATGTGGTTGCTTAATTTATTTATTTTATTATTTCTATTTTTTGTTTTCTTTTGTTTTGTTTTAGAAAAGGCCTCAGTCTGTAGCTATGGCTGACCTAGGACAGACTACATGTGTTAATTAGGGTTTCACAGCTGAGAAACAGACCATACCTATGTAAGACTTAGAAAACCCAACAATCAGTGGTGGCTCGAGCTCTTAATGAGAGCACTCTGGAGGCAGAGGCAGTCAGTTTCTGAGTTCGAGGCCAGCCTGGTTAAAGACAGGGATAGGCAGGGCTAGGCAAGGCAGGGCTGGGCTGGGCTAGGCTAGGCTAGGCAAGGGGCTGGGCTAGTCAAGGCAAGGGACTAGGCTAGGCTACTCAAGGGGCTAGGCAAGACAGACAGACAGAGAGAAAGACAGACAAGAATGGCAGGCCTGCCTGGTTTTTCTTTCTTTCTTATCCCTTTTAAAAAATGTTTATTTATTTATTTATTTATTTATTTATGTATTTATTAGATATAAGTACACTGTAGCTGTCTTCAGACACTCCAGAAGAGGGTGTCAGATTCTGGAGAATCTATATCCCTCTTATGGTCTGCATATGATGTACATAAACACAGCCTCACATTTACTTCTAAAAATTTAAAGATGTGTGGGGCCAATGAAAGGGATCAACAATTAACAACATTGTCTCCTCTTATAGAGAACCAGGGATCAACTACCAGCAACGATATGGTGGCCCATCTCCAGTTCCAGGGGATCAGACAGACAGACAGACATACAGACAGATAGAGTTAAGAATGGCAGGCCTACCTGGTCTTTCATTCTTTCTTATCCTTTTTAAAAAATGTTTATTAATTTAAGTATGTATTTATTAGATTTAAGTACATTGTAGCTGTCTTCAAACACTCCCGAAGAGGGTGTCAGATTCTGGAGAATCTATATCCCTCTTATGGTCTGCATATGATGTACATGAACACAGCCTCACATATACTTCTAAAAATTTAAAGATGGGTGGGGCCACTGAAAGGGCTCAACAATTAACAGCACTGACTCATCTTCCAGAGAACCTGGGATCAACTACCAGAAATTATATGGTGGCCCATCTCCAGTTCCAGGGGATCAGACAGACAGACAGACAGTGATAAGGATGGCAGGCCTGCCTGGTCTTTCTTTCTTTCTTATCGTTTTTAAAAAATGTTTATTTCTTTATTTATGTATTTATTAGATATAAGTACCCTGTATCCGTCATAGACACTCCAAAAGACGGTGTCAGATTCTGGAGAATATAAATCCCTCTTTAAGGGTCTGAATATGATGTACATAAACACAGCATCACATTTACTTCTAGAAATTTAAAGATGGGTGGGGCCACTGAAAGGGCTGAACAATTAACAGCATTGTCTCCTGTTCAGAAGACCTGGGATCAACTACCAGCAACAAAATGGTGGCCCATCTCCAGTTCCAGGAGATCAGACAGACAGACAAACAGAGAGACAGACAGACAGACAAAGATAAGGATGGCAGCCCTGCCTGGTCTTTCTTTCTTTCTTATCCTTTTTAAAAAATGTTTATTTATTTATTTATTTATTTATTTATTTATTTATTTATTTATTAGATATAAGTACACTGTAGCTATCTTCAGATACTCCAAAAGAGGATGTCAGATTCTGGAGAATCTAAATCCCTCTTATGGTCTGCATATGATGTACATAAACACAGCCTCACATATACTTCTAAAAATTTAAAGATGGGTGGGGCCACAGAAAGGGATCAACAATTAACAGCATTGTCTCCTCTTCCAGAGAACCTTGGATAAACTACCAGCAACTATATGGTTGCCCATCTCCAGTTCCAGGGTATCAGACAGACAGACAGACAGACAGAGATAAGAATGGAGGCCTGCCTGGTCTTCCTTTCTTTCTTATACTTTAAAAAAAAAATGTCTTCTTATTTATTTATTTATTTTTGTATTTATTACATATAAGTACACTGAAGCTGTCTTCAGACACTCCAGAAGAGGGTGCCAGATTCTGGAGAATCTATATCCCTCTTATGGTCTGCATATGATGTACATAAACACAGCCTCACATATACTTCTAAAAATTTAAAGATGTGTGGGGCCACTGAAAGGGCTCAAAAATTAACAGCATTGTCTCCTCTAACAGAGAACCTGGGATCAACTACCAGCAACTATATGGTGGCCCATCTCCAGTTCCAGGGGATCAGGCAGACAAAGAGACAGACAGACAAGGGTGGCAGTCCTCCCTGGTTTTTCTTTCTTTCTTATCCTTTTTAAAAAATGTTTATTTATTTATTTATGTATTTATAAGATATAAGTACACTGTAGCTGTATTCAGACACTCCAGAAGAGGGTGTCAGATTCTGGAGAATATAAATCCCTCTTATGGTCTGCATATGATGGACATAAACACAGATTCACATACACTTCTAAAAATTTAAGATGGGTGGGGCCACTGAAAGGGCTCAACAATTAACAGCATTGTCTCTTCTTCCAGAAAACCTGGGATCAACTACCAGCAACTATATGGTGGCCCATCTCCATTTCCAGGGGATCAGACAGACAGACAGACAGACAGAGATAAGGAGGGCAGGCCTGCCTGGTTTTTCTTTCTTTCTTATCCTTTTAAAATAATGTTTATTTATTTATTTATTTATTTATTTATTTATTTATGTATTTATTAGATATAAGTACACTGTAGTTGTCTTCAGACACTCCAGAAGAGGGTGTCAGATTCTGGAGAATCTAAATCCCTCTTATGGTCTGCATATGATGTACATAAACACAGCCTAACATATACTTCTAAAAATTTAAAGATAGGTGGAGCCACTGAAAGGGCTCAACAATTAACAGCATTGTCTCTTCTTCCAGAGAACCTGGGATCAACTAACAGCAACTATATAGTGGCCCATCTCCAGTTCCAATGGATCAGACAGACAGACAGACTGACAGAGATAAGGATGGAGGCCTGCCTGGTCTTTCTTTCTTTCTTATACTTTTAAAAAATGTTTATTAATTTAAGTATGTATTTATTAGATATAAGTACACTTTAGCTGTCTTCATACACTCTAGAAGAGGGTGTCATCTTCTGGGTAATCTAAATCCCTCTTATGGTCTGCATATGATGTACATAAACACAGCCTCACATATACTTCTAAAAATTTAAAGAAGGGTGGGCCCACTGAAAGGGCTCAACAATTAACAGCATTGTCTCCTCTTCCAGAGATCCTTGGATCAACTACAAGCAACTATATGGTGGCCCATCTCAAGTTCCAGGGGATAAGACAGACAGACAGACAGACAGAGATAAGGATGGCAGGCCTGCCTGATTTTTCTTTCTTTCTTATCCTTTTTAAAAAAATGTTTATTTATTTATTTATTTATTCATTTATTTATTTATTTATTTATGTATTTATTAGATATAAGTACACTGTAGCTGTCCTCAGACTCTCCAGAAGAGGGTGTCAGATTCTGGAGAATCAATATCCCTCTTATGGTCTGCATATGATGTACATGAACACAGCCTCACATATACTTCTAAAAATTTAAAGATGGGTGGGGCCACTGAAAGGGCTCAACAATTAACAGCATTGTCTCCTCTACCAGAGAACCTGGGATCAACTACCAGCAACTATATGGTGGCCCATCTCCAGTTCCAGGGGATCAGACAGACAGACAGACAGACAAGGATATCAGGCCTGCCTGGTCTCTCTTTCTTTATTATCCTTTTTAAAAAATGTTTATTTGTTTATTTATGAATTTATTAGATATAAGTACACTGTAGCTGTCTTCAGACACTCCAGAAGAGGGTGTCAGATTCTGGAGAATCTAAATCCCTCTTATGGTCTGCATATTGCGTACATAAACACAGCCTCGCATATACTTCTAAAAATTTAAAGATGGGTGGGGCCACTGAAAGGGCTCAACAATTACCAGCATTGTCTCCTCTTCCAGAGAACCTGGGATCAACTACAAGAAACTCTATGGTGGCCCATCTCCAGTTCAAGAGGATCAGACAGACAGACAGACAGACAGAGATAAGTATGGCAGGCCTTCCTGGTCTTTCTTTCTTTCTTATCGTTTTTAAAAAATGTTTATTTCTTTATTTATGTATTTATTAGATATAAGTACCCTGTATCCGTCATAGACACTCCAAAAGACGGTGTCAGATTCTGAAGAATATAAATCCCTCTTTAAGGGTCTGAATATGATGTACATAAACACAGCATCACATTTACTTCTAGAAATTTAAAGATGGGTTGGGCCACTGAAAGGGCTGAACAATTAACAGCATTGTCTCCTCTTCAGAAGACCTGGGATCAACTACCAGCAACAAAATGGTGGCCCTTCTCCAGTTCCATGAGATCAGACAGACAGACAAACAGAGAGACAGACAGACAGACAAAGATAAGGATGGCAGCCCTGCCTGGTCTTTCTTTCTTTCTTATCCTTTTTAAAAAATGTTTATTTATTTATTTATTTATTTATTTATTTATTTATTTATTTATTAGATATAAGTACACTGTAGCTATCTTCAGATACTCCAAAAGAGGGGGTTAGATTCTGGAGAATCTAAATCCCTCTTATGGTCTGCATATGATGTACATAAACACAGCCTCACATATACTTCTAAAAATTTAAAGATGGGTGGGGCCACAGAAAGGGATCAACAATTAACAGCATTGTCTCCTCTTCCAGAGAACCTTGGATAAACTACCAGCAAATATATGGTGGCCCATCTCCAGTCCAGGGTATCAGACAGACAGACAGACAGAGAGAGATAAGAATGGAGGCCTGCCTGGTCTTTCTTTCTTTCTTATACTTTGAAAAAAAATGTTTATTTATTTATTTATTTATTTATTTATGTATTTATTACATATAAGTACACTGTAGCTGTCTTCAGACACTCCAGAAGAGGGTGTCAGATTCTGGAGAATCTAAATCCCTCTTATGGTCTGCATATGATATACATAAACACAGCCTCACATATACTTCTAAAAATTTAAAGATGTGTGGGGCCACTGAAAAGGCCCAAAAATTAACAGCATTGTCTCCTCTAACAGAGAACCTGGGATCAACTACCAGCAACTATATGGTGGCCCATCTCCAGTTCCAGGGGATCAGGCAGACAAAGAGACAGACAGACAAGGGTGGCAGTCCTCCCTTGTTTTTCTTTCTTTCTTATCCTTTTTAAAAAATGTTTATTAATTTAAGTATGTATTTATTAGATTTAAGTACATTGTAGCTGTCTTCAAACACTCCCGAAAAGGGTGTCAGATTCTGGAGAATCTATATCCCTCTTATGGTCTGCATATGATGTACATGAACACAGCCTCACATATACTTCTAAAAATTTAAAGATGGGTGGGGCCACTGAAAGGGCTCAACAATTAACAGCACTGACTCATCTTCCAGAGAACCTGGGATCAACTACCAGAAATTTTATGGTGGCCCATCTCCAGTTCCAGGGGATCAGACAGACAGACAGACAGTGATAAGGATGGCAGGCCTGCCTGGTCTTTCTTTCTTTCTTATCGTTTTTAAAAAATGTTTATTTCTTTATTTATGTATTTATTAGATATAAGTACCCTGTATCCGTCATAGACACTCCAAAAGACGGTGTCAGATTCTGAAGAATATAAATCCCTCTTTAAGGGTCTGAATATGATGTACATAAACACAGCATCACATTTACTTCTAGAAATTTAAAGATGGGTGGGGCCACTGAAAGGTCTGAACAATTAACAGCATTGTCTCCTGTTCAGAAGACCTGGGATCAACTACCAGCAACAAAATGGTGGCCCATCTCCAGTTCCAGGAGATCAGACAGACAGACAAACAGAGAGACAGACAGACAGACAAAGATAAGGATGGCAGCCCTGCCTGGTCTTTCTTTCTTTCTTATCCTTTTTAAAAAATGTTTATTTATTTATTTATTTATTTATTTATTAGATATAAGTACACTGTAGCTATCTTCAGATACTCCAAAAGAGGATGTCAGATTCTGGAGAATCTAAATCCCTCTTATGGTCTGCATATGATGTACATAAACACAGCCTCACATATACTTCTAAAAATTTAAAGATGGGTGGGGCCACAGAAAGGGATCAACAATTAACAGCATTGTCTCCTCTTCCAGAGAACCTTGGATAAACTACCAGCAACTATATGGTTGCCCATCTCCAGTTCCAGGGTATCAGACAGACAGACAGACAGACAGAGATAAGAATGGAGGCCTGCCTGGTCTTCCTTTCTTTCTTATACTTTAAAAAAAAATGTCTTCTTATTTATTTATTTATTTTTGTATTTATTACATATAAGTACACTGAAGCTGTCTTCAGACACTCCAGAAGAGGGTGCCAGATTCTGGAGAATCTATATCCCTCTTATGGTCTGCATATGATGTACATAAACACAGCCTCACATATACTTCTAAAAATTTAAAGATGTGTGGGGCCACTGAAAGGGCTCAAAAATTAACAGCATTGTCTCCTCTAACAGAGAACCTGGGATCAACTACCAGCAACTATATGGTGGCCCATCTCCAGTTCCAGGGGATCAGGCAGACAAAGAGACAGACAGACAAGGGTGGCAGTCCTCCCTGGTTTTTCTTTCTTTCTTATCCTTTTTAAAAAATGTTTATTTATTTATTTATGTATTTATAAGATATAAGTACACTGTAGCTGTATTCAGACACTCCAGAAGAGGGTGTCAGATTCTGGAGAATATAAATCCCTCTTATGGTCTGCATATGATGGACATAAACACAGATTCACATACACTTCTAAAAATTTAAGATGGGTGGGGCCACTGAAAGGGCTCAGCAATTAACAGCATTGTCTCTTCTTCCAGAAAACCTGGGATCAACTACCAGCAACTATATGGTGGCCCATCTCCATTTCCAGGGGATCAGACAGACAGACAGACAGACAGAGATAAGGAGGGCAGGCCTGCCTGGTTTTTCTTTCTTTCTTATCCTTTTAAAATAATGTTTATTTATTTATTTATTTATTTATTTATTTATTTATTTATTTATGTATTTATTAGATATAAGTACACTGTAGTTGTCTTCAGACACTCCAGAAGAGGGTGTCAGATTCTGGAGAATCTAAATCCCTCTTATGGTCTGCATATGATGTACATAAACACAGCCTAACATATACTTCTAAAAATTTAAAGATAGGTGGAGCCACTGAAAGGGCTCAACAATTAACAGCATTGTCTCTTTTTCCAGAGAACCTGGGATCAACTAACAGCAACTATATAGTGGCCCATCTCCAGTTCCAATGGATCAGACAGACAGACAGACTGACAGAGATAAGGATGGAGGCCTGCCTGGTCTTTCTTTCTTTCTTATACTTTTAAAAAATGTTTATTAATTTAAGTATGTATTTATTAGATATAAGTACACTTTAGCTGTCTTCATACACTCTAGAAGAGGGTGTCATCTTCTGGGTAATCTAAATCCCTCTTATGGTCTGCATATGATGTACATAAACACAGCCTCACATATACTTCTAAAAATTTAAAGAAGGGTGGGCCCACTGAAAGGGCTCAACAATTAACAGCATTGTCTCCTCTTCCAGAGATCCTTGGATCAACTACAAGCAACTATATGGTGGCCCATCTCAAGTTCCAGGGGATAAGACAGACAGACAGACAGACAGAGATAAGGATGGCAGGCCTGCCTGATTTTTCTTTCTTTCTTATCCTTTTTAAAAAATGTTTATTTATTTATTTATTTATTCATTTATTTATTTATTTATTTATTTATGTATTTATTAGATATAAGTACACTGTAGCTGTCCTCAGACTCTCCAGAAGAGGGTGTCAGATTCTGGAGAATCAATATCCCTCTTATGGTCTGCATATGATGTACATGAACACAGCCTCACATATACTTCTAAAAATTTAAAGATGGGTGGGGCCACTGAAAGGGCTCAACAATTAACAGCATTGTCTCCTCTACCAGAGAACCTGGGATCAACTACCAGCAACTATATGGTGGCCCATCTCCAGTTCCAGGGGATCAGACAGACAGACAGACAGACAAGGATATCAGGCCTGCCTGGTCTCTCTTTCTTTATTATCCTTTTTAAAAAATGTTTATTTGTTTATTTATGAATTTATTAGATATAAGTACACTGTAGCTGTCTTCAGACACTCCAGAAGTGGGTGTCAGATTCTGGAGAATCTAAATCCCTCTTATGGTCTGCATATTGCGTACATAAACACAGCCTCGCATATACTTCTAAAAATTTAAAGATGGGTGGGGCCACTGAAAGGGCTCAACAATTAACAGCATTGTCTCCTCTTCCAGAGAACCTGGGATCAACTACAAGAAACTCTATGGTGGCCCATCTCCAGTTCAAGAGGATCAGACAGACAGACAGACAGACAGAGATAAGTATGGCAGGCCTTCCTGGTCTTTCTTTCTTTCTTATCGTTTTTAAAAAATGTTTATTTCTTTATTTATGTATTTATTAGATATAAGTACCCTGTATCCGTCATAGACACTCCAAAAGACGGTGTCAGATTCTGAAGAATATAAATCCCTCTTTAAGGGTCTGAATATGATGTACATAAACACAGCATCACATTTACTTCTAGAAATTTAAAGATGGGTTGGGCCACTGAAAGGGCTGAACAATTAACAGCATTGTCTCCTCTTCAGAAGACCTGGGATCAACTACCAGCAACAAAATGGTGGCCCTTCTCCAGTTCCATGAGATCAGACAGACAGACAAACAGAGAGACAGACAGACAGACAAAGATAAGGATGGCAGCCCTGCCTGGTCTTTCTTTCTTTCTTATCCTTTTTAAAAAATGTTTATTTATTTATTTATTTATTTATTTATTTATTTATTTATTTATTTATTAGATATAAGTACACTGTAGCTATCTTCAGATACTCCAAAAGAGGGGGTTAGATTCTGGAGAATCTAAATCCCTCTTATGTTCTGCATATGATGTACATAAACACAGCCTCACATATACTTCTAAAAATTTAAAGATGTGTGGGCCCACTGAAAGGGCTCAACAATTAAAAGCATTGTCTCCTTTTCCAGAGAACCTGGGATCAACTACAAGCAACTCTATGGTGGCCCATCTCCAGTTCCAGGGGATCAGGCAGACAAAGAGACAGACAGACAAGGGTGGCAGTCCTCCCTTGTTTTTCTTTCTTTCTTATCCTTTTTAAAAAATGTTTATTTATTTATTTATGTATTTATAAGATATAAGTACACTGTAGCTGTCTTCAGACACTCCAGAAGAGGGTGTCAGATTCTGGAGAATATAAATCCCTCTTATGGTCTGCATATGATGGACATAAACACAGATTCACATACACTTCTAAAAATTTAAGATGGGTGGGGCCACTGAAGGGGCTCAACAATTAACAGCATTGTCTCTTCTTCCAGAAAACCTGGGATCAACTACCAGCAACTATATGGTGGCCCATCTCCAGTTCCAGGGGATCAGACAGACAGACAGACAGACAGAGATAAGGAGGGCAGGCCTGCCTGGTTTTTCTTTCTTTCTTATCCTTTTAAAATAATGTTTATTTATTTATTTATTTATTTATGTATTTATTAGATATAAGTACACTGTAGTTGCTTCAGACACTCCAGAAGAGGGTGTCAGATTCTGGAGAATCTAAATCCCTCTTATGGTCTGCATATGATGTACATAAACACAGCCTAACATATACTTCTAAAAATTTAAAGATAGGTGGAGCCACTGAAAGGGCTCAACAATTAACAGCATTGTCTCTTCTTCCAGAGTACCTGGGATCAACTAACAGCAACTATATAGTGGCCCATCTCCAGTTCCAATGGATCAGACAGACAGACAGTCTGACAGAGATAAGGATGGAGGCCTGCCTGGTCTTTCTTTCTTTCTTATACTTTAAAAAAATGTTTATTAATTTAAGTATGTTTTTATTAGATATAAGTACACTTTAGCTGTCTTCAGACACTCTAGAAGAGGGTGTCATCTTCTGGGTAATCTAAATCCCTCTTATGGTCTGCATATGATGTACATAAACACAGCCTCACATATACTTCTAAAAATTTAAAGAAGGGTGGGCCCACTGAAAGGGCTCAACAATTAACAGCATTGTCTCCTCTTCCAGAGATCCTTGGATCAACTACAAGCAACTATATGGTGGCCCATCTCAAGTTCCAGGGGATAAGACAGACAGACAGACAGACAGAGATAAGGATGGCAGGCCTGCCTGATTTTTCTTTCTTTCTTGTCCTTTTTAAAAAATGTTCATTTATTTATTTATTTATTCATTTATTTATTTATTTATTTATTTATTTATGTATTTATTAGATATAAGTACACTGTAGCAGTCATCAGACTCTCCAGAAGAGGGTGTCAGATTCTGGAGAATCAATATCCCTCTTATGGTCTGCAT
This sequence comes from Mus caroli, assembly GCF_978045245.1. Lineage (NCBI taxonomy): Eukaryota > Metazoa > Chordata > Mammalia > Rodentia > Muridae > Mus > Mus caroli. Next base: position 288,435 of record NW_028227303.1, on the reverse strand, counting down.
ATTATGTACATGAACACAACCTCACATATACTTCTAAAAATTTAAAGATGGGTGGGGCCACTGAAAGGGCTCAACAATTAACAGCATTGTCTCCTCTACCAGAGAACCTGGGATCAACTACCAGCAACTATATGGTGGCCCATCTCCAGTTCCAGGGGATCAGACAGACAGACAGACATACAGACAGATAGAGTTAAGGATGGAAGGCCTACCTGGTCTTTCATTCTTTCTTATCCTTTTTAAAAAATGTTTATTAATTTAAGTATGTATTTATTAGATATAAGTACACTGTAGCTCTCTTCAAACACTCCCGAAGAGGGTGTCAGATTCTGGAGAATCTATATCCCTCTTATGGTCTGCATATGATGTACATGAACATAGCCTCACATATATTTCTAAAAATTTATAGATGGGTGGGGCCACTGAAAGGGCTCAACAATTAACAGCACTGACTCCTCTTCCAGAGAACATGGGATCAACTACCAGCATTTATATGGTAGCCCATCTCTAGTTCCAGGGGAACAGACAGACAGACAGACAGACAAGGATGGCAGGCTTGCCTGGTCTCTCTTTCTTTATTATCCTTTTTTAAAAATGTTTATTTGTTTATTTATGAATTTATTAGATATATGTACACTGTAGCTGTCTTCAGACACTCTAGAAGAGTGTGTCATCTTCTGGAGAATCTAAATCCCTCTTATGGTCTGCATATGATGTACATAAACACAGCCTCACATATACTTCTAAAAATTTAAAGATGTGTGGGCCCACTGAAAGGGCTCAACAATTAAAAGCATTGTCTCCTTTTCCAGAGAACCTGGGATCAACTACAAGCATCTCTATGGTGGCCCATCTCCAGTTCCAGAAGATCAGACAGACAGACAGACAGACAGAGATAAGGATGGCAGTCCTGCCTGGTCTTTCTTTCTTTCTTATGCTTTTTAAAAAAATGTTTGTTTATTTATTTATTTATTTATTTATTTATTTATTTATTAGATATAAGTACACTGTAGCTATCTTCAGACACTCCAGAAGAGGGTGTCAGATTCTGGAGTATCGATATCCCTCTTATGGTCTGCATATTATGTACATAAACACAGCCTCACATATACTTCTAAAAATTAAAATATGTGTGGGGCCACTTAAAGGTCTCAACAATTAACAGCATTGTCAACTCTACCAGAGATCCTGGGATCAACTACCAGCAACTATATGGTGGCCCATCTCCAGTTCCAGGTGATCAGACAGACAGACAGACAGACAAGGATAATGATGGCAGGCCTACCTGGTCTTTCTTTCTTTCTTATCCTTTTTAAAAAATGTTTATTCATATATTTATGTATTTATAAGATATAAGTACAATGTAGCTGTCTTCAAGCAATCAAGAAGAGGGTGTCAGATTCTGGAGAATCTAAATCCCTCTTATGGTCTGCATATGATGTACATAAACACAGCCTCAACTTTACTTCTAAAAATTTAAAGATGGGTGGGGCCACTGAAATGGCTCAACAATTAACAGCATTGTCTCCTCTTCCAGAGAGCCTGGGATCAACTTCCAGCAACTATATGGTGGCCCATCTCCAGTTCCAGGGTATCAAACAGACAGACAGACAGACAGAGTTAAGGATGGAGGCCTGCCTGGTCTTTCTTTCTTTCTTATCCTTTTTAAAAATATTTATTTTTTATATATGTATTTATTAGATATAAGTAAACTGTATCTGTTTCAGACACTCCAGAAGAGGTTGTCAGATTCTGGAGAATCTAAATCCCTCTTATGTTCTGAATATGATGTACATAAACACAGCCTCACATATACTTCTAAAAATTAAAAATGGGTGGGGCCACTGAAAGGGCTCAAAAATTAACAGCATTGTCTCCTCTTCCAGAGAACCTGGGATCAACTACCAGCTCCTACAAGGTGGCCCATCTCCAGTTCCAGGGGATCAGACAGACAGACAGACAGACAGACAGAGATAATGATGGCAGGCCTGCCTGGTCTTTCTTTCTTTCTTATCCTTTTTAAAAAATATTTATTTATTTATTTATTTATTTATTTATTTATTTATGTATTTCTTAGATATAAGTACACTGTAGCTCTCTTCAGACACTCCAGAGGAGGGTGTCAGATTCTGGAGAATGTAAATCCCTCTTATGGTCTGCATATGATGTACATAAACACAGCCTCACATATACTGAGCTGAGGTGTCACAGGCCAACTGCTGGAATTTCTGAGTACCACCTAGAGAGAGAAAAGCTATGCTGTGTTTTCTTAATTTATGTATTTTATTATTTCTATTTGTTGTTTTGTTTTGTTTTATTTGTTTTTAGAGAAGTCCTCAGTCTGTAGCTCTGGCTGACCCAGGACTGCCTACTTGTGTTAATTAGGGTTTCACAGCTGAGAACAGACACCAAGAGCAAGGTAAGGCTTAGAAAACCCTACATTCAGTGGTGGCTCAAGCTCTTAATGAGAGCACTCTGTAGGCAGAGGCAGTCAGTTTCTGAGTTCGAGGCCACCCTGGTGAAAGACAGGGCTAGGGTGAGGAAAGAAAGAAAGAAAGAAAGAAAAAGGTTTTATAAAAGTTTTATAAAAAGTGTTAAAGTTTTTAAAAATTAAAAAAAAAAATACCAGATCACCATCACACAGCATTGGCTGTCTTCAGGTGTATCCTTTCAGCCTCCAAAACAAAAAACAATGGATGGCTGTCTTCAGGTGTATCCTATTCTCGAGTCTTATTTCCAACCTTAGAGCTGGGCTGAGCTGCCTCATTATGTAATTGCAAACCTTCCTTGGTTTGTCTTTTCCATTTCTAAGACTAACAGGCCTTTTTCTATTTATTGAATATGCTCATGACTGTCCTTTAGATATAGTAAATATAACTGTTGCTTATAAAACTTGTTTTCTAGGAATTTTTAAAGGGCAATGGCAGAGTTTATTTATAAAAAAATATTTTGCATTTATTTATTTGTGTGAGTGATGAAGCTCAGGTCTTCAAACTCGTCAGGAGGTATGATTACCTCCCCTCTCTCTCAACCCCTCTCTCTCCTCTCTCAATGATTGTGTAAGAATGTTTTGCATGTGTATGCTGTGCCCACAGACTCCAGAACAGAGTATTAGATCCCCTGGAACTGGAGATGGGCCACCATATATAATACTGGTAATTGAGCCCAGGTTCTCTGGAAGAGGAGACAATGCTCTTAATTGTTGAGCCCTCTCTGTAGCCACATCTTTTTTCTTTCTTTTTTTTTTTGAGTATATGTGAGGCTGTGTTTATATACATCATATGCAGACAATAAGAATGATTTAGATTCTTCAGAATCTGACACCCTCTTCTGGACTGTCTGAAGATAGCTACAGCATACTTAAATATAATAAATAAATAAATCTTTAAAAAGAAAAGGAAAAGTAAAAAAGAAAGATCAGGCCTGCCATATGCATGTTCATAGAGGAAAATGGAAGAGACCCCAATCTAACCTCAGCAGGGTGCTTCCTTCTGGATGGTAGCTCACAGTTTCATCCCAGCAAGACAGGCAAATCACTGAGTTCAAGCACAGTAAGGTTCAGGACAGCCAAGGTTAGGAAGGAAAAGGGTCTATGTTGAGAATACAAACCGACAAAACAACAACTAGGAAAAAGAAGTGACAGTATAACTTGGGGTAGGGTACCAACAAGAGAAAGCTTTCTGTTACCACTTACAAACACCAGTAGGCTTGCACCCTTCTGCCCAGGTCCCTGCCTTCCTTTCTAGGAATTCTAAGGATGCCAGGGGGTGGGGGAATCCAGATTAACTTTTTAAAAACAAAGACTTGGTCTTTGATGTCTATAGGAAGCCCTTCTCAGTGCCTTTAACTACCACTGAACTTTCAGGGCTGTGACTCAACTGTAACAAGGAACAGGGCTAAGAACCTGCAGCCTTTGAAAACAACTATTTTTTTAAAGTGGGGGACCCAAATCAGCAGTAGAACCCCTCAGGTTCAGCCATAATACTTGTTAGGGAAAGAGCCTCAATGTCCGGAGCTGAGGTCTCATGGGTGAACTGCTTCAAGCTCTGAGTATCATTGTAAGAAAGAAAAGATATCATGTGGTTGCTTAATTTATTTATTTTATTATTTCTATTTTTTGTTTTCTTTTGTTTTGTTTTAGAAAAGGCCTCAGTCTGTAGCTATGGCTGACCTAGGACAGACTACATGTGTTAATTAGGGTTTCACAGCTGAGAAACAGACCATACCTATGTAAGACTTAGAAAACACAACAATCAGTGGTGGCTCGAGGTCTTAATGAGAGCACTCTGGAGGCAGAGGCAGTCAGTTTTTGAGATCGAGGCCAGCCTGGTTAAAGACAGGGATAGGCAGGGCTAGGCAAGGCAGGGCTGGGCTAGGCTAGGCTAGGCAAGGGGCTGGGCTAGTCAAGGCAAGGGACTAGGCTAGGCTACTCAAGGGGCTAGGCAAGACAGACAGACAGAGAGAAAGACAGACAAGGATGGCAGGCCTGCCTGGTTTTTCTTTCTTTCTTATCCCTTTTAAAAAATGTTTATTTATTTATTTATTTATTTATGTATTTATTAGATATAAGTACACTGTAGCTGTCTTCAGACACTCCAGAAGAGGGTGTCAGATTCTGGAGAATCTATATCCCTCTTACGGTCTGCATATGATGTACATAAACACAGCCTCACATTTACTTCTAAAAATTTAAACATGTGTGGGGCCAATGAAAGGGATCAACAATTAACAGCATTGTCTCCTCTTATAGATAACCTGGGATCAACTACCAGCAACTATATGGTGGCCCATCTCCAGTTCCAGGGGATCAGACAGACAGACAGACATACAGACAGATAGAGTTAAGGATGGCAGGCCTACCTGGTCTTTCATTCTTTCTTATCCTTTTTAAAAAGTGTTTATTAATTTAAGTATGTATTTATTAGATTTAAGTACACTGTAGCTGTCTTCAAACACTCCCGAAGAGGGTGTCAGATTCTGGAGAATCTATATCCCTCGTATGGTCTGCATATGATGTACATGAACACAGCCTCACATATACTTCTAAAAATTTAAAGATGGGTGGGGCCACTGAAAGGGCTCAACAATTAACAGCACTGACTCCTCTTCCAGAGAACCTGGGATCAACTACCAGCAATTATATGGTGGCCCATCTCCATTTCCAGGGGATCAGACAGACAGACAGACAAGGATGGCAGGCTTGCCTGGTCTCTCTTTCCTTATTATCCTTTTTTAAAAATGTTCATTTGTTTATTTATGAATTTATTAGATATAAGTACACTGTAGCTGTCTTCAGACACTCCAGAAGAGGGTGTCATATTCTGGAGAATCTAAATCCCTCTTATGGTCTGCATATTCGGTACATAAACACAGCCTCGCATATACTTCTAAAAATTTAAAGATGGGTAGGGCCACTGAAAGGGCTCAACAATTAACAGCATTGTCTCCTCTTCCAGAGAACCTGGGATCAACTACAAGCAACTCTATGGTGGCCCATCTCCAGGTCCAGAGGATCAGACAGACAGACAGACAGACAGAGATAAGGATGGCAGGCCTGCCTGGTCTTCCTTTCTTTCTTTTCTTTTTAAAAAAATATTTATTTCTTTATTTATGTATTTATTAGATATAAGTACACTGTATCCGTCATAGACACTCCAAAAGACGGTGTCAGATTCTGGAGAATATAAATCCCTCTTTAAGGGTCTGAATATGATGTACATAAACACAGCATCACATTTACTTCTAGAAATTTAAAGATGGGTGGGGCCACTGAAAGGGCTGAACAATTAACAGCATTGTCTCCTCTTCAGAAGACCTGGGATCAACTATCAGCAACAAAATGGTGGCCCATCTCCAGTTCCAGGAGATCAGACAGACAGACAAACAGAGAGACAGACAGACAGACAAAGATAAGGATGGCAGCGCTGCCTGGTCTTTCTTTCTTTCTTATCCTTTTTAAAAAATGTTTATTTATTTATTTATTTATTTATTTATTTATTTATTAGATATAAGTACACTGTAGCTATCTTCAGACACTCCAGAAGAGGTTGTCAGATTCTGGAGAATCTAAATCCCTCTTATGGTCTGCATATGTTGTACATAAACACAGCCTCGCATATACTTCTAAAAATTTAAAGATGGGTGGGGCCACTGAAAGGGCTCAACAATTAACAGCATTGTCTCCTCTTCCAGAGAACCTGGGATCAACTACAAGCAACTCTATGGTGGCCCATCTCCAGTTCCAGAGGATCAGAAAGACAGACAGACAGACAGAGATAAGGATGGCAGGCCTGCCTGGTCTTTCTTTCTTTCTTATCGTTTTAAAAAAATGTTTATTTCTTTATTTATGTATTTATTAGATATAAGTACACTGTTTCTGTCATAGACACTCCAAAAGACGGTGTCAGATTCTGGAGAATATAAACCCCTCTTTAATGGTGTGAATATGATGTACATAAACACAGCATCACATTTACTTCTAGAAATTATAAAGATGGGTGGGGCCACTGAAAGGTTTGAACAATTAACAGCATTGTCTCCTCTTCAGAAGACCTGGGATCAACTACCAGCAACAAAATGGTGGCCCATCTCCAGTTCCAGGAGATCAGACAGACAGACAAACAGAGAGACAGACAGACAGACAAAGATAAGGATGGCAGCCCTGCCTGGTCTTTCTTTCTTTCTTATCCTTTTTAAAAAATGTTTGTTTATTTATTTATTTATTTATTTATTTATTTATTTATTTATTAGATATAAGTACACTGTAGCTATCTTCAGACACTCCAGAAGAGGGTGTCAGATTCTGGAGAATCTAAATCCCTCTTATGGTCTGCATATGATGTACATAAGCACAGCCTCACATATACTTCTAAAAATTTAAAGATGGGTGGGGCCACAGAAAGGGCTCAACAATTAACAGCATTGTCTCCTCTTTCAGAGAACCTTGGATAAACTACCAGCAACTATATGGTGGCCCATCTCCAGTTCCAGGGTATCAGACAGACAGACAGACAGACAGAGATAAGGATGGAGGCCTGCATGGTCTTTCTTTCTTTCTTATACTTTTCAAAAAATGTTTATTTATTTATTTATGTATTTATTATATATTAGTACACTGTAGCTGTCTTCATACACTCCTGAAGAGGGTGTCAGATTCTGGAGAATCTAAATCCCTCTTATGGTCTGCATATGATGTACATAAACACAGCCTCACATATACTTCTAAAAATTTAAAGAGGTGTGGGGCCACTGAAAGGGCTCAACAATTAACAGCATTGTCTCCTCTACCAGAGAACCTGGGATCAACTACCAGCAATTATATGGTGGCCCATCTCCAGTTCCAGGGGATCAGGCAGACAAAGAGACAGACAGACAAGGGTGGCAGGCCTCCCTGGTTTTTCTTTCTTTCTTATACTTTTTAAAAAATGTTTATTTATTTATTTATGGATTTATTAGATATAAGTACACTGTAGCTGTCTTCAGACACTCCAGAAGAGGATGTCAGATTCTGGAGAATATAAATCCCTCTTATGGTCTGCATATGATGGACATAAACACAGATTCACATACACTTCTAAAAATTTAGATGGGTGGGGCCACTGAAAGGGCTCAACAATTAACAGCATTGTCTCTTCTTCCAGAGAACCTGGGATCAACTACCAGCAACTATATGGTGGCCCATCTCCAGTTCCAGGGGATAAGACAGACAGACAGACAGACAGAGATAAGGATGGCAGGCCTGCCTGATTTTTCTTTCTTTCTTATCCTTTTTAAAAAATGTTTATTTATTTATTTATTTATTCATTTATTTATTTATTTATGTATTTATTAGATATAAGTACACTGTAGCTGTCCTCAGACTCTCCAGAAGAGGGTGTCAGATTCTGGAGAATCAATATCCCTCTTATGGTCTGCATATGATGTACATGAACACAGCCTCACATATACTTCTAAAAATTTAAAGATGGGTGGGGCCACTGAAAGGGCTCAACAATTAACAGCATTGTCTCCTCTACCAGAGAACCTGGGATCAACTACCAGCAACTATATGGTGGCCCATCTCCAGTTCCAGGGGATCAGACAGACAGACAGACAGACAAGGATATCAGGCCTGCCTGGTCTCTCTTTCTTTATTATCCTTTTTAAAAAATGTTTATTTGTTTATTTATGAATTTATTAGATATAAGTACACTGTAGCTGTCTTCAGACACTCCAGAAGTGGGTGTCAGATTCTGGAGAATCTAAATCCCTCTTATGGTCTGCATATTGCGTACATAAACACAGCCTCGCATATACTTCTAAAAATTTAAAGATGGGTGGGGCCACTGAAAGGGCTCAACAATTAACAGCATTGTCTCCTCTTCCAGAGAACCTGGGATCAACTACAAGAAACTCTATGGTGGCCCATCTCCAGTTCAAGAGGATCAGACAGACAGACAGACAGACAGAGATAAGTATGGCAGGCCTTCCTGGTCTTTCTTTCTTTCTTATCGTTTTTAAAAAATGTTTATTTCTTTATTTATGTATTTATTAGATATAAGTACCCTGTATCCGTCATAGACACTACAAAAGACGGTGTCAGATTCTGAAGAATATAAATCCCTCTTTAAGGGTCTGAATATGATGTACATAAACACAGCATCACATTTACTTCTAGAAATTTAAAGATGGGTTGGGCCACTGAAAGGGCTGAACAATTAACAGCATTGTCTCCTCTTCAGAAGACCTGGGATCAACTACCAGCAACAAAATGGTGGCCCTTCTCCAGTTCCATGAGATCAGACAGACAGACAAACAGAGAGACAGACAGACAGACAAAGATAAGGATGGCAGCCCTGCCTGGTCTTTCTTTCTTTCTTATCCTTTTTAAAAAATGTTTATTTATTTATTTATTTATTTATTTATTTATTTATTTATTTATTAGATATAAGTACACTGTAGCTATCTTCAGATACTCCAAAAGAGGGGGTTAGATTCTGGAGAATCTAAATCCCTCTTATGTTCTGCATATGATGTACATAAACACAGCCTCACATATACTTCTAAAAATTTAAAGATGGGTGGGGCCACAGAAAGGGTTCAACAATTAACAGCATTGTCTCCTCTTCCAGAGAACCTTGGATAAACTACCAGCAAATATATGGTGGCCCATCTCCAGTCCAGGGTATCAGACAGACAGACAGACAGAGAGAGATAAGAATGGAGGCCTGCCTGGTCTTTCTTTCTTTCTTATACTTTTAAAAAAAATGTTTATTTATTTATTTATTTATTTATTTATTTATGTATTTATTACATATAAGTACACTGTAGCTGTCTTCAGACACTCCAGAAGAGGGTGTCAGATTCTAGAGAATCTAAATCCCTCTTATGGTCTGCATATGATGTACATAAACACAGCCTCACATATACTTCTAAAAATTTAAAGATGTGTGGGGCCACTGAAAAGGCCCAAAAATTAACAGCATTGTCTCCTCTAACAGAGAACCTTGGATCAACTACCAGCAACTATATGGTGGCCCATCTCCAGTTCCAGGGGATCAGGCAGACAAAGAGACAGACAGACAAGGGTGGCAGTCCTCCCTTGTTTTTCTTTCTTTCTTATCCTTTTTAAAAAATGTTTATTTATTTATTTATGTATTTATAAGATATAAGTACACTGTAGCTGTCTTCAGACACTCCAGAAGAGGGTGTCAGATTCTGGAGAATATAAATCCCTCTTATGGTCTGCATATGATGGACATAAACACAGATTCACATACACTTCTAAAAATTTAAGATGGGTGGGGCCACTGAAAGGGCTCAACAATTAACAGCATTGTCTCTTCTTCCAGAAAACCTGGGATCAACTACCAGCAACTATATGGTGGCCCATCTCCAGTTCCAGGGGATCAGACAGACAGACAGACAGACAGAGATAAGGAGGGCAGGCCTGCCTGGTTTTTCTTTCTTTCTTATCCTTTTAAAATAATGTTTATTTATTTATTTATTTATTTATGTATTTATTAGATATAAGTACACTGTAGTTGCTTCAGACACTCCAGAAGAGGGTGTCAGATTCTGGAGAATCTAAATCCCTCTTATGGTCTGCATATGATGTACATAAACACAGCCTAACATATACTTCTAAAAATTTAAAGATAGGTGGAGCCACTGAAAGGGCTCAACAATTAACAGCATTGTCTCTTCTTCCAGAGTACCTGGGATCAACTAACAGCAACTATATAGTGGCCCATCTCCAGTTCCAATGGATCAGACAGACAGACAGTCTGACAGAGATAAGGATGGAGGCCTGCCTGGTCTTTCTTTCTTTCTTATACTTTAAAAAAATGTTTATTAATTTAAGTATGTTTTTATTAGATATAAGTACACTTTAGCTGTCTTCAGACACTCTAGAAGAGGGTGTCATCTTCTGGGTAATCTAAATCCCTCTTATGGTCTGCATATGATGTACATAAACACAGCCTCACATATACTTCTAAAAATTTAAAGAAGGGTGGGCCCACTGAAAGGGCTCAACAATTAACAGCATTGTCTCCTCTTCCAGAGATCCTTGGATCAACTACAAGCAACTATATGGTGGCCCATCTCAAGTTCCAGGGGATAAGACAGACAGACAGACAGACAGAGATAAGGATGGCAGGCCTGCCTGATTTTTCTTTCTTTCTTGTCCTTTTTAAAAAATGTTCATTTATTTATTTATTTATTCATTTATTTATTTATTTATTTATTTATTTATTTATGTATTTATTAGATATAAGTACACTGTAGCAGTCTTCAGACTCTCCAGAAGAGGGTGTCAGATTCTGGAGAATCAATATCCCTCTTATGGTCTGCATATGATGTACATGAACACAACCTCACATATACTTCTAAAAATTTAAAGATGGGTGGGGCCACTGAAAGGGCTCAACAATTAACAGCATTGTCTCCTCTACCAGAGAACCTGGGATCAACTACCAGCAACTATATGGTGGCCCATCTCCAGTTCCAGGGGATCAGACAGACAGACAGACATACAGACAGATAGAGTTAAGGATGGAAGGCCTACCTGGTCTTTCATTCTTTCTTATCCTTTTTAAAAAATGTTTATTAATTTAAGTATGTATTTATTAGATATAAGTACACTGTAGCTCTCTTCAAACACTCCCGAAGAGGGTGTCAGATTCTGGAGAATCTATATCCCTCTTATGGTCTGCATATGATGTACATGAACATAGCCTCACATATATTTCTAAAAATTTATAGATGGGTGGGGCCACTGAAAGGGCTCAACAATTAACAGCACTGACTCCTCTTCCAGAGAACATGGGATCAACTACCAGCATTTATATGGTGGCCCATCTCTAGTTCCAGGGGAACAGACAGACAGACAGACAGACAAGGATGGCAGGCTTGCCTGGTCTCTCTTTCTTTATTATCCTTTTTTAAAAATGTTTATTTGTTTATTTATGAATTTATTAGATATATGTACACTGTAGCTGTCTTCAGACACTCTAGAAGAGTGTGTCATCTTCTGGAGAATCTAAATCCCTCTTATGGTCTGCATATGATGTACATAAACACAGCCTCACATATACTTCTAAAAATTTAAAGAAGGGTGGGCCCACTGAAAGGGCTCAACAATTAACAGCATTGTCTCCTCTTCCAGAGATCCTTGGATCAACTACAAGCAACTATATGGTGGCCCATCTCAAGTTCCAGGGGATAAGACAGACAGACAGACAGACAGAGATAAGGATGGCAGGCCTGCCTGATTTTTCTTTCTTTCTTGTCCTTTTTAAAAAATGTTCATTTATTTATTTATTTATTCATTTATTTATTTATTTATTTATTTATTTATGTATTTATTAGATATAAGTACACTGTAGCAGTCTTCAGACTCTCCAGAAGAGGGTGTCAGATTCTGGAGAATCAATATCCCTCTTATGGTCTGCATATGATGTACATGAACACAACCTCACATATACTTCTAAAAATTTAAAGATGGGTGGGGCCACTGAAAGGGCTCAACAATTAACAGCATTGTCTCCTCTACCAGAGAACCTGGGATCAACTACCAGCAACTATATGGTGGCCCATCTCCAGTTCCAGGGGATCAGACAGACAGACAGACATACAGACAGATAGAGTTAAGGATGGAAGGCCTACCTGGTCTTTCATTCTTTCTTATCCTTTTTAAAAAATGTTTATTAATTTAAGTATGTATTTATTAGATATAAGTACACTGTAGCTCTCTTCAAACACTCCCGAAGAGGGTGTCAGATTCTGGAGAATCTATATCCCTCTTATGGTCTGCATATGATGTACATGAACATAGCCTCACATATATTTCTAAAAATTTATAGATGGGTGGGGCCACTGAAAGGGCTCAACAATTAACAGCACTGACTCCTCTTCCAGAGAACATGGGATCAACTACCAGCATTTATATGGTGGCCCATCTCTAGTTCCAGGGGAACAGACAGACAGACAGACAGACAAGGATGGCAGGCTTGCCTGGTCTCTCTTTCTTTATTATCCTTTTTTAAAAATGTTTATTTGTTTATTTATGAATTTATTAGATATATGTACACTGTAGCTGTCTTCAGACACTCTAGAAGAGTGTGTCATCTTCTGGAGAATCTAAATCCCTCTTATGGTCTGCATATGATGTACATAAACACAGCCTCACATATACTTCTAAAAATTTAAAGATGTGTGGGCCCACTGAAAGGGCTCAACAATTAAAAGCATTGTCTCCTTTTCCAGAGAACCTGGGATCAACTACAAGCATCTCTATGGTGGCCCATCTCCAGTTCCAGAAGATCAGACAGACAGACAGACAGACAGAGATAAGGATGGCAGTCCTGCCTGGTCTTTCTTTCTTTCTTATGCTTTTTAAAAAAATGTTTGTTTATTTATTTATTTATTTATTTATTTATTTATTTATTAGATATAAGTACACTGTAGCTATCTTCAGACACTCCAGAAGAGGGTGTCAGATTCTGGAGTATCGATATCCCTCTTATGGTCTGCATATTATGTACATAAACACAGCCTCACATATACTTCTAAAAATTAAAATATGTGTGGGGCCACTTAAAGGTCTCAACAATTAACAGCATTGTCAACTCTACCAGAGATCCTGGGATCAACTACCAGCAACTATATGGTGGCCCATCTCCAGTTCCAGGTGATCAGACAGACAGACAGACAGACAAGGATAATGATGGCAGGCCTACCTGGTCTTTCTTTCTTTCTTATCCTTTTTAAAAAATGTTTATTCATATATTTATGTATTTATAAGATATAAGTACAATGTAGCTGTCTTCAAGCAATCAAGAAGAGGGTGTCAGATTCTGGAGAATCTAAATCCCTCTTATGGTCTGCATATGATGTACATAAACACAGCCTCAACTTTACTTCTAAAAATTTAAAGATGGGTGGGGCCACTGAAATGGCTCAACAATTAACAGCATTGTCTCCTCTTCCAGAGAGCCTGGGATCAACTTCCAGCAACTATATGGTGGCCCATCTCCAGTTCCAGGGTATCAAACAGACAGACAGACAGACAGAGTTAAGGATGGAGGCCTGCCTGGTCTTTCTTTCTTTCTTATCCTTTTTAAAAATATTTATTTTTTATATATGTATTTATTAGATATAAGTAAACTGTATCTGTTTCAGACACTCCAGAAGAGGTTGTCAGATTCTGGAGAATCTAAATCCCTCTTATGTTCTGAATATGATGTACATAAACACAGCCTCACATATACTTCTAAAAATTAAAAATGGGTGGGGCCACTGAAAGGGCTCAAAAATTAACAGCATTGTCTCCTCTTCCAGAGAACCTGGGATCAACTACCAGCTCCTACAAGGTGGCCCATCTCCAGTTCCAGGGGATCAGACAGACAGACAGACAGACAGACAGAGATAATGATGGCAGGCCTGCCTGGTCTTTCTTTCTTTCTTATCCTTTTTAAAAAATATTTATTTATTTATTTATTTATTTATTTATTTATTTATTTATGTATTTCTTAGATATAAGTACACTGTAGCTCTCTTCAGACACTCCAGAGGAGGGTGTCAGATTCTGGAGAATGTAAATCCCTCTTATGGTCTGCATATGATGTACATAAACACAGCCTCACATATACTGAGCTGAGGTGTCACAGGCCAACTGCTGGAATTTCTGAGTACCACCTAGAGAGAGAAAAGCTATGCTGTGGTTTCTTAATTTATGTATTTTATTATTTCTATTTGTTGTTTTGTTTTGTTTTATTTGTTTTTAGAGAAGTCCTCAGTCTGTAGCTCTGGCTGACCCAGGACTGCCTACTTGTGTTAATTAGGGTTTCACAGCTGAGAACAGACACCAAGAGCAAGGTAAGGCTTAGAAAACCCTACATTCAGTGGTGGCTCAAGCTCTTAATGAGAGCACTCTGTAGGCAGAGGCAGTCAGTTTCTGAGTTCGAGGCCACCCTGGTGAAAGACAGGGCTAGGGTGAGGAAAGAAAGAAAGAAAGAAAGAAAAAGGTTTTATAAAAGTTTTATAAAAAGTGTTAAAGTTTTTAAAAATTAAAAAAAAAAATACCAGATCACCATCACACAGCATTGGCTGTCTTCAGGTGTATCCTTTCAGCCTCCAAAACAAAAAACAATGGATGGCTGTCTTCAGGTGTATCCTATTCTCGAGTCTTATTTCCAACCTTAGAGCTGGGCTGAGCTGCCTCATTATGTAATTGCAAACCTTCCTTGGTTTGTCTTTTCCATTTCTAAGACTAACAGGCCTTTTTCTATTTATTGAATATGCTCATGACTGTCCTTTAGATATAGTAAATATAACTGTTGCTTATAAAACTTGTTTTCTAGGAATTTTTAAAGGGCAATGGCAGAGTTTATTTATAAAAAAATATTTTGCATTTATTTATTTGTGTGAGTGATGAAGCTCAGGTCTTCAAACTCGTCAGGAGGTATGATTACCTCCCCTCTCTCTCAACCCCTCTCTCTCCTCTCTCAATGATTGTGTAAGAATGTTTTGCATGTGTATGCTGTGCCCACAGACTCCAGAACAGAGTATTAGATCCCCTGGAACTGGAGATGGGCCACCATATATAATACTGGTAATTGAGCCCAGGTTCTCTGGAAGAGGAGACAATGCTCTTAATTGTTGAGCCCTCTCTGTAGCCACATCTTTTTTCTTTCTTTTTTTTTTTTTGAGTATATGTGAGGCTGTGTTTATATACATCATATGCAGACAATAAGAATGATTTAGATTCTTCAGAATCTGACACCCTCTTCTGGACTGTCTGAAGATAGCTACAGCATACTTAAATATAATAAATAAATAAATCTTTAAAAAGAAAAGGAAAAGTAAAAAAGAAAGATCAGGCCTGCCATATGCATGTTCATAGAGGAAAATGGAAGAGACCCCAATCTAACCTCAGCAGGGTGCTTCCTTCTGGATGGTAGCTCACAGTTTCATCCCAGCAAGACAGGCAAATCACTGAGTTCAAGCACAGTAAGGTTCAGGACAGCCAAGGTTAGGAAGGAAAAGGGTCTATGTTGAGAATACAAACCGACAAAACAACAACTAGGAAAAAGAAGTGACAGTATAACTTGGGGTAGGGTACCAACAAGAGAAAGCTTTCTGTTACCACTTACAAACACCAGTAGGCTTGCACCCTTCTGCCCAGGTCCCTGCCTTCCTTTCTAGGAATTCTAAGGATGCCAGGGGGTGGGGGAATCCAGATTAACTTTTTAAAAACAAAGACTTGGTCTTTGATGTCTATAGGAAGCCCTTCTCAGTGCCTTTAACTACCACTGAACTTTCAGGGCTGTGACTCAACTGTAACAAGGAACAGGGCTAAGAACCTGCAGCCTTTGAAAACAACTATTTTTTTAAAGTGGGGGACCCAAATCAGCAGTAGAACCCCTCAGGTTCAGCCATAATACTTGTTAGGGAAAGAGCCTCAATGTCCGGAGCTGAGGTCTCATGGGTGAACTGCTTCAAGCTCTGAGTATCATTGTAAGAAAGAAAAGATATCATGTGGTTGCTTAATTTATTTATTTTATTATTTCTATTTTTTGTTTTCTTTTGTTTTGTTTTAGAAAAGGCCTCAGTCTGTAGCTATGGCTGACCTAGGACAGACTACATGTGTTAATTAGGGTTTCACAGCTGAGAAACAGACCATACCTATGTAAGACTTAGAAAACACAACAATCAGTGGTGGCTCGAGGTCTTAATGAGAGCACTCTGGAGGCAGAGGCAGTCAGTTTTTGAGATCGAGGCCAGCCTGGTTAAAGACAGGGATAGGCAGGGCTAGGCAAGGCAGGGCTGGGCTAGGCTAGGCTAGGCAAGGGGCTGGGCTAGTCAAGGCAAGGGACTAGGCTAGGCTACTCAAGGGGCTAGGCAAGACAGACAGACAGAGAGAAAGACAGACAAGGATGGCAGGCCTGCCTGGTTTTTCTTTCTTTCTTATCCCTTTTAAAAAATGTTTATTTATTTATTTATTTATTTATTTATGTATTTATTAGATATAAGTACACTGTAGCTGTCTTCAGACACTCCAGAAGAGGGTGTCAGATTCTGGAGAATCTATATCCCTCTTACGGTCTGCATATGATGTACATAAACACAGCCTCACATTTACTTCTAAAAATTTAAACATGTGTGGGGCCAATGAAAGGGATCAACAATTAACAGCATTGTCTCCTCTTATAGATAACCTGGGATCAACTACCAGCAACTATATGGTGGCCCATCTCCAGTTCCAGGGGATCAGACAGACAGACAGACATGCAGACAGATAGAGTTAAGGATGGCAGGCCTACCTGGTCTTTCATTCTTTCTTATCCTTTTTAAAAAGTGTTTATTAATTTAAGTATGTATTTATTAGATTTAAGTACACTGTAGCTGTCTTCAAACACTCCCGAAGAGGGTGTCAGATTCTGGAGAATCTATATCCCTCGTATGGTCTGCATATGATGTACATGAACACAGCCTCACATATACTTCTAAAAATTTAAAGATGGGTGGGGCCATTGAAAGGGCTCAACAATTAACAGCACTGACTCCTCTTCCAGAGAACCTGGGATCAACTACCAGCAATTATATGGTGGCCCATCTCCATTTCCAGGGGATCAGACAGACAGACAGACAAGGATGGCAGGCTTGCCTGGTCTCTCTTTCCTTATTATCCTTTTTTAAAAATGTTCATTTGTTTATTTATGAATTTATTAGATATATGTACACTGTAGCTGTCTTCAGACACTCTAGAAGAGTGTGTCATCTTCTGGAGAATCTAAATCCCTCTTATGGTCTGCATATGATGTACATAAACACAGCCTCACATATACTTCTAAAAATTTAAAGATGTGTGGGCCCACTGAAAGGGCTCAACAATTAAAAGCATTGTCTCCTTTTCCAGAGAACCTGGGATCAACTACAAGCATCTCTATGGTGGCCCATCTCCAGTTCCAGAAGATCAGACAGACAGACAGACAGACAGAGATAAGGATGGCAGTCCTGCCTGGTCTTTCTTTCTTTCTTATGCTTTTTAAAAAAATGTTTGTTTATTTATTTATTTATTTATTTATTTATTTATTAGATATAAGTACACTGTAGCTATCTTCAGACACTCCAGAAGAGGGTGTCAGATTCTGGAGTATCGATATCCCTCTTATGGTCTGCATATTATGTACATAAACACAGCCTCACATATACTTCTAAAAATTAAAATATGTGTGGGGCCACTTAAAGGTCTCAACAATTAACAGCATTGTCAACTCTACCAGAGATCCTGGGATCAACTACCAGCAACTATATGGTGGCCCATCTCCAGTTCCAGGTGATCAGACAGACAGACAGACAGACAAGGATAATGATGGCAGGCCTACCTGGTCTTTCTTTCTTTCTTATCCTTTTTAAAAAATGTTTATTCATATATTTATGTATTTATAAGATATAAGTACAATGTAGCTGTCTTCAAGCAATCAAGAAGAGGGTGTCAGATTCTGGAGAATCTAAATCCCTCTTATGGTCTGCATATGATGTACATAAACACAGCCTCAACTTTACTTCTAAAAATTTAAAGATGGGTGGGGCCACTGAAATGGCTCAACAATTAACAGCATTGTCTCCTCTTCCAGAGAGCCTGGGATCAACTTCCAGCAACTATATGGTGGCCCATCTCCAGTTCCAGGGTATCAAACAGACAGACAGACAGACAGAGTTAAGGATGGAGGCCTGCCTGGTCTTTCTTTCTTTCTTATCCTTTTTAAAAATATTTATTTTTTATATATGTATTTATTAGATATAAGTAAACTGTATCTGTTTCAGACACTCCAGAAGAGGTTGTCAGATTCTGGAGAATCTAAATCCCTCTTATGTTCTGAATATGATGTACATAAACACAGCCTCACATATACTTCTAAAAATTAAAAATGGGTGGGGCCACTGAAAGGGCTCAAAAATTAACAGCATTGTCTCCTCTTCCAGAGAACCTGGGATCAACTACCAGCTCCTACAAGGTGGCCCATCTCCAGTTCCAGGGGATCAGACAGACAGACAGACAGACAGACAGAGATAATGATGGCAGGCCTGCCTGGTCTTTCTTTCTTTCTTATCCTTTTTAAAAAATATTTATTTATTTATTTATTTATTTATTTATTTATTTATGTATTTCTTAGATATAAGTACACTGTAGCTCTCTTCAGACACTCCAGAGGAGGGTGTCAGATTCTGGAGAATGTAAATCCCTCTTATGGTCTGCATATGATGTACATAAACACAGCCTCACATATACTGAGCTGAGGTGTCACAGGCCAACTGCTGGAATTTCTGAGTACCACCTAGAGAGAGAAAAGCTATGCTGTGGTTTCTTAATTTATGTATTTTATTATTTCTATTTGTTGTTTTGTTTTGTTTTATTTGTTTTTAGAGAAGTCCTCAGTCTGTAGCTCTGGCTGACCCAGGACTGCCTACTTGTGTTAATTAGGGTTTCACAGCTGAGAACAGACACCAAGAGCAAGGTAAGGCTTAGAAAACCCTACATTCAGTGGTGGCTCAAGCTCTTAATGAGAGCACTCTGTAGGCAGAGGCAGTCAGTTTCTGAGTTCGAGGCCACCCTGGTGAAAGACAGGGCTAGGGTGAGGAAAGAAAGAAAGAAAGAAAGAAAAAGGTTTTATAAAAGTTTTATAAAAAGTGTTAAAGTTTTTAAAAATTAAAAAAAAAAATACCAGATCACCATCACACAGCATTGGCTGTCTTCAGGTGTATCCTTTCAGCCTCCAAAACAAAAAACAATGGATGGCTGTCTTCAGGTGTATCCTATTCTCGAGTCTTATTTCCAACCTTAGAGCTGGGCTGAGCTGCCTCATTATGTAATTGCAAACCTTCCTTGGTTTGTCTTTTCCATTTCTAAGACTAACAGGCCTTTTTCTATTTATTGAATATGCTCATGACTGTCCTTTAGATATAGTAAATATAACTGTTGCTTATAAAACTTGTTTTCTAGGAATTTTTAAAGGGCAATGGCAGAGTTTATTTATAAAAAAATATTTTGCATTTATTTATTTGTGTGAGTGATGAAGCTCAGGTCTTCAAACTCGTCAGGAGGTATGATTACCTCCCCTCTCTCTCAACCCCTCTCTCTCCTCTCTCAATGATTGTGTAAGAATGTTTTGCATGTGTATGCTGTGCCCACAGACTCCAGAACAGAGTATTAGATCCCCTGGAACTGGAGATGGGCCACCATATATAATACTGGTAATTGAGCCCAGGTTCTCTGGAAGAGGAGACAATGCTCTTAATTGTTGAGCCCTCTCTGTAGCCACATCTTTTTTCTTTCTTTTTTTTTTTTGAGTATATGTGAGGCTGTGTTTATATACATCATATGCAGACAATAAGAATGATTTAGATTCTTCAGAATCTGACACCCTCTTCTGGACTGTCTGAAGATAGCTACAGCATACTTAAATATAATAAATAAATAAATCTTTAAAAAGAAAAGGAAAAGTAAAAAAGAAAGATCAGGCCTGCCATATGCATGTTCATAGAGGAAAATGGAAGAGACCCCAATCTAACCTCAGCAGGGTGCTTCCTTCTGGATGGTAGCTCACAGTTTCATCCCAGCAAGACAGGCAAATCACTGAGTTCAAGCACAGTAAGGTTCAGGACAGCCAAGGTTAGGAAGGAAAAGGGTCTATGTTGAGAATACAAACCGACAAAACAACAACTAGGAAAAAGAAGTGACAGTATAACTTGGGGTAGGGTACCAACAAGAGAAAGCTTTCTGTTACCACTTACAAACACCAGTAGGCTTGCACCCTTCTGCCCAGGTCCCTGCCTTCCTTTCTAGGAATTCTAAGGATGCCAGGGGGTGGGGGAATCCAGATTAACTTTTTAAAAACAAAGACTTGGTCTTTGATGTCTATAGGAAGCCCTTCTCAGTGCCTTTAACTACCACTGAACTTTCAGGGCTGTGACTCAACTGTAACAAGGAACAGGGCTAAGAACCTGCAGCCTTTGAAAACAACTATTTTTTTAAAGTGGGGGACCCAAATCAGCAGTAGAACCCCTCAGGTTCAGCCATAATACTTGTTAGGGAAAGAGCCTCAATGTCCGGAGCTGAGGTCTCATGGGTGAACTGCTTCAAGCTCTGAGTATCATTGTAAGAAAGAAAAGATATCATGTGGTTGCTTAATTTATTTATTTTATTATTTCTATTTTTTGTTTTCTTTTGTTTTGTTTTAGAAAAGGCCTCAGTCTGTAGCTATGGCTGACCTAGGACAGACTACATGTGTTAATTAGGGTTTCACAGCTGAGAAACAGACCATACCTATGTAAGACTTAGAAAACACAACAATCAGTGGTGGCTCGAGGTCTTAATGAGAGCACTCTGGAGGCAGAGGCAGTCAGTTTTTGAGATCGAGGCCAGCCTGGTTAAAGACAGGGATAGGCAGGGCTAGGCAAGGCAGGGCTGGGCTAGGCTAGGCTAGGCAAGGGGCTGGGCTAGTCAAGGCAAGGGACTAGGCTAGGCTACTCAAGGGGCTAGGCAAGACAGACAGACAGAGAGAAAGACAGACAAGGATGGCAGGCCTGCCTGGTTTTTCTTTCTTTCTTATCCCTTTTAAAAAATGTTTATTTATTTATTTATTTATTTATTTATGTATTTATTAGATATAAGTACACTGTAGCTGTCTTCAGACACTCCAGAAGAGGGTGTCAGATTCTGGAGAATCTATATCCCTCTTACGGTCTGCATATGATGTACATAAACACAGCCTCACATTTACTTCTAAAAATTTAAACATGTGTGGGGCCAATGAAAGGGATCAACAATTAACAGCATTGTCTCCTCTTATAGATAACCTGGGATCAACTACCAGCAACTATATGGTGGCCCATCTCCAGTTCCAGGGGATCAGACAGACAGACAGACATGCAGACAGATAGAGTTAAGGATGGCAGGCCTACCTGGTCTTTCATTCTTTCTTATCCTTTTTAAAAAGTGTTTATTAATTTAAGTATGTATTTATTAGATTTAAGTACACTGTAGCTGTCTTCAAACACTCCCGAAGAGGGTGTCAGATTCTGGAGAATCTATATCCCTCGTATGGTCTGCATATGATGTACATGAACACAGCCTCACATATACTTCTAAAAATTTAAAGATGGGTGGGGCCACTGAAAGGGCTCAACAATTAACAGCACTGACTCCTCTTCCAGAGAACCTGGGATCAACTACCAGCAATTATATGGTGGCCCATCTCCATTTCCAGGGGATCAGACAGACAGACAGACAAGGATGGCAGGCTTGCCTGGTCTCTCTTTCCTTATTATCCTTTTTTAAAAATGTTCATTTGTTTATTTATGAATTTATTAGATATAAGTACACTGTAGCTGTCTTCAGACACTCCAGAAGAGGGTGTCATATTCTGGAGAATCTAAATCCCTCTTATGGTCTGCATATTCGGTACATAAACACAGCCTCGCATATACTTCTAAAAATTTAAAGATGGGTAGGGCCACTGAAAGGGCTCAACAATTAACAGCATTGTCTCCTCTTCCAGAGAACCTGGGATCAACTACAAGCAACTCTATGGTGGCCCATCTCCAGGTCCAGAGGATCAGACAGACAGACAGACAGACAGAGATAAGGATGGCAGGCCTGCCTGGTCTTCCTTTCTTTCTTTTCTTTTTAAAAAAATATTTATTTCTTTATTTATGTATTTATTAGATATAAGTACACTGTATCCGTCATAGACACTCCAAAAGACGGTGTCAGATTCTGGAGAATATAAATCCCTCTTTAAGGGTCTGAATATGATGTACATAAACACAGCATCACATTTACTTCTAGAAATTTAAAGATGGGTGGGGCCACTGAAAGGGCTGAACAATTA
The DNA here is from genome assembly GCF_978045245.1 of Mus caroli. NCBI lineage: Eukaryota > Metazoa > Chordata > Mammalia > Rodentia > Muridae > Mus > Mus caroli. The sequence goes on along the minus strand of NW_028227303.1, from coordinate 266,056 downwards.
ACAGCATTGTCTCCTCTTCAGAAGACCTGGGATCAACTATCAGCAACAAAATGGTGGCCCATCTCCAGTTCCAGGAGATCAGACAGACAGACAAACAGAGAGACAGACAGACAGACAAAGATAAGGATGGCAGCCCTGCCTGGTCTTTCTTTCTTTCTTATCCTTTTTAAAAAATGTTTATTTATTTATTTATTTATTTATTTATTTATTTATTAGATATAAGTACACTGTAGCTATCTTCAGACACTCCAGAAGAGGTTGTCAGATTCTGGAGAATCTAAATCCCTCTTATGGTCTGCATATGTTGTACATAAACACAGCCTCGCATATACTTCTAAAAATTTAAAGATGGGTGGGGCCACTGAAAGGGCTCAACAATTAACAGCATTGTCTCCTCTTCCAGAGAACCTGGGATCAACTACAAGCAACTCTATGGTGGCCCATCTCCAGTTCCAGAGGATCAGAAAGACAGACAGACAGACAGAGATAAGTATGGCAGGCCTGCCTGGTCTTTCTTTCTTTCTTATCGTTTTAAAAAAATGTTTATTTCTTTATTTATGTATTTATTAGATATAAGTACACTGTTTCTGTCATAGACACTCCAAAAGACGGTGTCAGATTCTGGAGAATATAAACCCCTCTTTAATGGTGTGAATATGATGTACATAAACACAGCATCACATTTACTTCTAGAAATTATAAAGATGGGTGGGGCCACTGAAAGGTTTGAACAATTAACAGCATTGTCTCCTCTTCAGAAGACCTGGGATCAACTACCAGCAACAAAATGGTGGCCCATCTCCAGTTCCAGGAGATCAGACAGACAGACAAACAGAGAGACAGACAGACAGACAAAGATAAGGATGGCAGCCCTGCCTGGTCTTTCTTTCTTTCTTATCCTTTTTAAAAAATGTTTGTTTATTTATTTATTTATTTATTTATTTATTTATTTATTTATTAGATATAAGTACACTGTAGCTATCTTCAGACACTCCAGAAGAGGGTGTCAGATTCTGGAGAATCTAAATCCCTCTTATGGTCTGCATATGATGTACATAAGCACAGCCTCACATATACTTCTAAAAATTTAAAGATGGGTGGGGCCACAGAAAGGGCTCAACAATTAACAGCATTGTCTCCTCTTTCAGAGAACCTTGGATAAACTACCAGCAACTATATGGTGGCCCATCTTCAGTTCCAGGGTATCAGACAGACAGACAGACAGACAGAGATAAGGATGGAGGCCTGCATGGTCTTTCTTTCTTTCTTATACTTTTCAAAAAATGTTTATTTATTTATTTATGTATTTATTATATATTAGTACACTGTAGCTGTCTTCATACACTCCTGAAGAGGGTGTCAGATTCTGGAGAATCTAAATCCCTCTTATGGTCTGCATATGATGTACATAAACACAGCCTCACATATACTTCTAAAAATTTAAAGAGGTGTGGGGCCACTGAAAGGGCTCAACAATTAACAGCATTGTCTCCTCTACCAGAGAACCTGGGATCAACTACCAGCAATTATATGGTGGCCCATCTCCAGTTCCAGGGGATCAGGCAGACAAAGAGACAGAGAGACAAGGGTGGCAGGCCTCCCTGGTTTTTCTTTCTTTCTTATACTTTTTAAAAAATATTTATTTATTTATTTATGGATTTATTAGATATAAGTACACTGTAGCTGTCTTCAGACACTCCAGAAGAGGATGTCAGATTCTGGAGAATATAAATCCCTCTTATGGTCTGCATATGATGGACATAAACACAGATTCACATACACTTCTAAAAATTTAGATGGGTGGGGCCACTGAAAGGGCTCAACAATTAACAGCATTGTCTCTTCTTCCAGAGAACCTGGGATCAACTACCAGCAACTATATGGTGGCCCATCTCCAGTTCCAGGGGATCAGACAGACAGACAGACAGACAGAGATAAGGAGGGCAGGCCTGCCTGGTTTTTCTTTCTTACTTATCCCTTTTAAAAAATGTTTATTTATTTATTTATTTATTTATTTATGTATTTATTAGATATAAGTACACTGTAGTTGTCTTCAGACACTCCAGAAGAGGGTGTCAGATTCTGGAGAATCTAAATCCCTCTTATGGTCTGCATATGATGTACATAAACACAGCCTAACATATACTTCTAAAAATTTAAAGATAGGTGGAGCCACTGAAAGGGCTCAACAATTAACAGCATTGACTCTTCTTCCAGAGAACCTGGGATCAACTAACAGCAACTATATGGTGGCCCATCTCCAGTTCCAAGGGATCAGACAGACAGAAAGACAGACTGACAGAGATAAGGATGGAGGCCTGCCTGGTCTTTCTTTCTTTCTTATACTTTTAAAAAAAATGTTTATTTATTTATTTATTTATTTATGTATTTATTAGATATAAGTACACTGTAGCTGTCTTCAGACACTCTAGAAGAGGGTGTCATCTTCTGGAGAATCTAAATCCCTCTTATGGTCTGCATATGATGTACATAAACACAGCCTCACATATACTTCTAAAAATTTAAAGATGGGTGGGCCCACTGAAAGGGCTCAACAATTAACACCATCGTCTCTTCTTCCAGAGAACGTGGGATCAACTACCAGCAACTATATGGTGGCCCATCTCAAGTTCCAGGGGATAAGACAGACAGACAGACAGACAGAGATAAGGATGGCAGGCCTGCCTGATTTTTCTTTCTTTCTTATCCTTTTAAAAAAATGTTTATTTATTTATTTATTTATTCATTTATTCATTTATTTATTTATTTATGTATTTAAGACATAAGTACACTGTAGCTGTCTTCAGACTCTCCAGAAGACGGTGCAGATTCTGGAGAATCAATATCCCTCTTATGGTCTACATATGATGTACATAAACACAGCCTCACATATACTTCTTAAAATTTAAAGATGGGTGGGGCCACAGAAAGGGCTCAACAATTAACAGCATTGTCTCCTCTTCCAGAGGACCTGGGATCAACTACCAGCAACTATACTGTGGCCCATCTCCAGTTCCAGGGGATCAGACAGACAGACAGACAGACATTGATAAGAATGGCAGTCCTGCCGGGTCTTTCTTACTTTCTTATCCTTTTTTTAAAAAAATGTTTGTTTATTTATTTATTTATTTATTTATTTATTTATTTATTTATTTATTAGATATAAGTACACTGTAGCTGTTCAGACACTCCAGAAGAGGGTGTCAGATTCTGGAGAATCTAAATCCCTCTTATGGTCTGCATATGATGTACATAAACACAGCCTCACATATACTTCTAAAAATTTAAAGAAGGGTGGGGCCACTCTAAAAGCTCAACAATTAACAGCATTGTCTCCTCTTACAGAGTACCTGGGATCAACTACCAGCAACTATATGGTGGCCCATCTCCAGTTCCAGGGGATCATACAGACAGACATACAGACAGTGATAAGGATGGCAGGCCTGCCTGGTCTTTCTTTCTTTCTTATCCTTTTTAAAAAAATGTTTATTTATATATTCATTTATGGATTTATTAGATATAAGTACACTGTAGCCGTCTTCAGACACTCCAGAAGAGGGTGTCAGAATCTAGAGAATCTAAATCCCTCTTATGGTCTCAATATGATGTACATAAACACAGCCTCACATATACTTAAAAAATTAAAAGGCCACTGAAAGGACTCAACAATGAACAGCATTGTCTCCTCTTCCAGAGAACCTGGGATCAACCTCCAGCACCTACAAAGTGGCCCATCTCCAGTTCCAGGGGATCAGACAGACAGACAGACAGACAGAGATAAGGATGGCAGGCCTGCCTGGTCTTTCTTTCTTTCTTTCTTATCCTTTTTAAAAAAATATTTATTTATTTATTTATTTATTTATTTATTTATTTATTTATGTAATTATTACATATAAGTACACTGTAGCTGTTCAGACACTCCAGTAGAGGGTGTCAGATTCTGGAGAATCTAACTCCCTCTTATGGTCTCCATATGATGTACATAAACACAGCCTAACATATACTTCTAAAAATTAAAAGATCTGTGGGGACACTGAAAGGGCTCAACAATTAACAGCATTGTCTCGTCTTATAGAGAACCTGGGATCAACTACCAGCAACTATATGGTGGTCCATCTCCAGTTCCAGGGGATCAGACAGACAGACAGACAGACAGTGATAAGGATGGCAGGCCTGCCTGGTCTTTCTTTCTTTCTTATCCTTTTTTTAAAAAAATATTTGTTTATTTATTTATTTATTTATTCATTTATTTATTTATTTATTTATTTATTAGATATAAGTACACTGTAGCTGTTCAGACACTCCAGAAGAGGGTGTCAGATTCTGGAGAAACTAAATCCCTCTTATGGTCTGCATATGATGTACGTAAACACAGCCTCACATATACTTCTAAAAATTTAAAGATGGGTGGGGCCACTGAAAGGGCTCAACAATTAACAGCACTGACTCCTCTTCCAGAGAACATGGGAACAACTACCAGCAACTATTCGTGGCCCATCTCCAGTTCCCAGAGATCAGATAGACAGACAGACAGACAGACAGACAGAGATATGGATGGCAGGCGTGCCAGGTCTTTCTTTCTGTCTTATCTTTTTTAAAAAAATGTTTGTTTATTTATTTATTTATTTATTTATTTATTTATTTATTTATGTATTTAGTAGAAATAAGTACACTCTAGCTGTTCAGACACTCCAGAAGAGGGTGTCAGATTCTGGAGAATCTAAATCCCTCTTATGGTCTGCATATGATGTACATAAACACAGCCTCACATATACTTCTAAAAATTTAAAGATGTGTGGGGCCACTGAGAGGGCTCAACAATTAACAGCATTGTCTCCTCTTTCAGAGAACCTGGGATAAACTACCAGCACCTTATGGTGGCCCATCTCCAGTTCCAGTGGATCAGACAGACAGACAGACAGAGAGACAGAGATAAGGATGGCAGGCCTGCCTGGTCTTTCTTTATTTTTTATACTTTTTAAAAAATGTTTATTTATTTATTTATTTATTTATTTATTTATTTATTTATTTATGTATTTATTAGATATAAGTACACTGTAGCCGTCTTCAGACACTCCAGAAGAGGGTGACAGATTCTAGAGAATCTAAATCCCTCTTATGGTCTGAATATGATGTACATAAACACAGCATCACATATACTTTTAAAAATTAAAAATGGGTGGGGCCACTGAAAGGGCTCAACAATTAGCAGCATTGTCTCATCTTCCAGAGAACCTGGGATCAACTACCAGCAACTATATGGTGGCCCATCTCCAGTTCCAGAGGATCAGACAGACAGACAGACAGACAGACATAGATAAGGATGGCAGGCCTGCCTGGCCTTACTTTCCTTCTTATCCTTTTTAAAAAATGTTTATTTATTTATTTATTTATTTATTTATTTATTTATTTATTAGATATAAGTACACTGTAGCTGTCTTCAGACACTCCAGAAGAGGGTGTCAGATTCTGGAGAATCTAAATCCCTCTTATGGTCTGCATATGATGTACATAAACACAGCCTCACATATACTTCTAAATATTTAAAGATGGGTAGGGCCACTGATAGGGCTCAAAAATTAACAGCATTGTCTCCTCTTCCAGAGAACCTGGGATCAACTACCAGCAAATTTATGGTAGCCCATCTCCAGTTCCAGGGGATCAGAGAGACAGACAGACAGACAGAGATAAGGATGGCAGGCCTGCCTGTTCTTTCTTTCTTATCCTTTTTAAAAAATGTTTATTTATTTATTTATTTATTTACTTATGTATTTATTATATATAAGTACACTGTAGCTGTCTTCAGTCACTCCAGTAGAGGGTGTCAGATTCTGGAGAATCTAAATCCTCTTATAATCTGAATATGATGTACATAAACACAGCCTCACATATACTTCTAAATATTTAAAGAAGTGTGGGGCCACTGAAAGGGAACAACAATTAAAAGCATTGTCTCCTCTTCCAGAGAACCTTGGATCAACTACCAGCAACTATATGGTGGCCCATCTCCAGTTCCCGGGGATCAGACAGACAGACAGACAGAGATAAGGATGGCAGGCCTGCCTGGTCTTACTTTCTTTCTTATCCTTTTTCAAAAATGTTTATTTATTTATTTATTTATGTATTTATTAGATATAAGTACACTGTAGCTGTCTTCAGACACTTCAGAAGAGGGTGTCAGATTCTGGAGAATCTAAATCCTCTTATAATCTGAATATGATGTACATAAACACAGCCTCACATATACTTCTAAATATTTAAAGAAGTGTGGGGCCACCGAAAGGGCTCAACAATTAACAGCATTGTCTCCTCTTCCAGAGAACCTGGGATCAACTACCAGCAACTATATGGTGGCCCATCTCCAGTTCCAGGGGATCAGACATACAGACAGACAGACAGACAGAGATAAGGTTGGCAGGCCTGCCTGGTCTTACTTTCTTTCTTATCCTTTTTAAAAAATGTTTATTTATTTATTTATTTATTTATTTATTTATTTATTTATTTATTATATATAAGTACACTGTAGCTGTCTTCAGACACTCCAGAAGAGGGTGTCAGATTCTGTAGAATCTAAATCCTCTTATAATCTGAATATGATGTACATAAACACAGCCTCACATATACTTCTAAATATTTAAAGAAGTGTGGGGCCACTGAAAGGGCTCAACAATTAACAGCATTGTCTCCTCTTCCAGAGAACCTTGGATCAACTACCAGCAACTATATGGTGGCCCATCTCCAGTTCCCGGGGTTCAGATAGACAGACAGACAGACAGGCAGAGATATGGATGCCAGGCCTGCCTGGTCTTTCTTTCTTTCTTATCCTTTTAAAAAAATATTTACTTATTTATTTATTTATTTATCTATTTATTTATGTTTTTAGTAGATATAAGTACACTGTAGCTGTTCAGACACTCCAGAAGAGGGTGTCAGATTCTGGAGAATCTAAATCCCTCTTATGGCCTGCATATGATGTACATAAACACAGCCTCACATATACTTCTAAAAATTTAAAGAAGGGTGGGGCCACTCTAAAAGCTCAACAATTAACAGCATTGTCTCCTCTTCCAGAGTACCTGGGATCAACTACCTGCAACTATATGGTGGCCCATCTCCAGTTCCAGGGGATCAGACAGACAGACATACAGACAGTGCTAAGGATGGCAGGCCTGCCTGGTCTTTCTTTCTTTCTTATGCTTTTTAAAAAAATGTTTATTTATATTTTTATTTATGTATTTATTAGATATAAGTACACTGTAGCTGTCTTCAGACACTTCAGAAGAGGGTGTCAGATTCTAGAGAATCTAAATCCCTCTTATGGTCTGCATATGATGTACATAAACACAGCCTCACATATACTTCTAAAAATTTAAAGATGTGTGGGGCCACTGAGAGGGCTCAACAATTAACAGCATTGTCTCCTCTTTCAGAGAACCTGGAATAAACTACCAGCACCTTATGGTGGCCCATCTCCAGTTCCAGTGGATCAGACAGACAGACAGACAGAGAGTCAGAGATAAGGATGGCAACCCTGCCTGGTCTTTCTTTCTTTCTTATCCGGTTTAAAAAATGTTTATTTATTTATTTATTTATTTATTTATTTATGTATTAGATATAAGAACACTGTAGCCGTCTTCAGACACTCCAGAAGAGGGTGTCAGATTCTGGAGAATCTAAATCCCTCTTATGGTCTGAATATGATGTACATAAACACAGCCTCACATATACTTCTAAAAATTTAAAGATGGGTGGGTCCACTGAATGGGCTCAACAATTAACAGCATTGTCTCCTCTTCCAGAGGACCTGGGATCAACTACCAGCAACTATATTGTGGCCCATCTCCAGTTCCAGGGGATAAGACAGACATACAGACAGACAGACAGACAAGGATTGCAGGCCTGCCTGGTTTTTCTTTCTTCTCTTATACATTTTAAAAATGTTTATTTATTTATATATGTATTTATTAGATATAAGTACACTGTAGCTATCTTCAGACACTTCAGAAGTGGGTGTCATATTCTGGAGAATCTAAATCCCTCTTATGGTCTGTATATGATGTACATAAACACAGCCTCACATATACTTCTAAAAATTTAAAGATGTGTGGGTCCACTGAAACGGCTCAATAATTAACAGCATTGTCTCCTCTACCAGAGAACCTGGGATCAACTATCAGCAACTATATGGTGGCCCATCTCCAGTTCCAGGGGATCAGACAGACAGACAGACAGACAAGGATTGCAGGCCTGCCTGGTTTTACTTTCTTTCTTATCCTTTTTAAAAAATGTTTATTTATTTATTTATTCATTTATTCATTTATTTATTTATGTATTTATTATATATAAGTACACTGTAGCTGTCTTCAGACACTCCAGTAGAGGGTGTCAGATTCTGGAGAATCTAAATCCTCTTATAATCTGAATATGATGTACATAAACACAGCCTCACATATACTTCTAAATATTTAAAGAAGTGTGGGGCCACTGAAAGTGCTCAAAAATTAACAGCATTGTCTCATCTTCCAGAGAACCTTGGATCAACTACCAGCAACTATATGGTGGCCCATCTCCAGTTCCCGGGGATTAGATAGACAGACAAACAGACAGACAGAGTTATGGATGGCAGGCCTGCCTGGTCTTTCTTTCTTTCTTATCCTTTTTAAAAAATGTTTATTTATTTATTTATTTATTTATCTATTTATTTATTAGATATAAGTACACTGTAGCTGTCTTCAGACATTCCAGGAGAGGGTGTCAGATTCTGGAGAATCTAAATCCCTCTTATGGTCTGCATGTGATGTACATAAACACAGCCTCACATATACTTCTAAATATTTAAAGATGGGTGGCGCCATTGAAAGGGCTCAACAATTAACAGCATTGTCTCCTCTTCTAGAGAACCAGGGATCAACTACCAGCAACTATTCGTGGGCCATCTCAAGTTCCCAGGTATCAGATTGACAGACAGACAGACAGACAGAGATATGGATGGCAGGCCTGCCTGGTCTTTCTTTCTTCTTATCCTTTTAAAAATGTTTATTTATTTATTCATTTATTTATTTATTTATTTATTTATTTATTAGATATAAGTACACTGTAGCTGTTCAGACACTCCAAAAGAGGGTGTCAGATTCTGGAGAATCTAAATCCCTCTTATGGTCTGCATATGATGTACATAAAGACAGCCTCACATATGCTTCTAAAAATTTTAAGAAGTGTGGGGCCACTCTAAAAGCTCAACAATTAACAGCATTGTCTCCTCTTCCAGAGTACCTGGGATCAACTACCAGCAACTATATGGTGGCCCATTTCCAGTTCCAGGGGATCAGACAGACAGACATACAGACAGTGATAAGGATGGCAGGCCTGCCTGGTCTTTCTTTCTTTATTATCCTTTTTAAAAAATGTTTATTTATATATTTATTTATGTATTTATTAGATATAAGTACACTGTAGCTGTCTTCAGACACTCCAGAAGAGTGTGTCAGATTCTGGAGAATCTAAATCCCTCTTATTGTCTGCATATGATGTACATAAACACAGCCTCACATATACTTCTAAAAATTTAAAGATGTGTGGGGCAACTGAGAGGGCTCAACAATTAACAGCATTGTCTCCTCTACCAGAGAACCTGGGATCAACTACCAGCACCTTATGTTGGCCCATCTCCAGGCCAGTGGATCAGACAGACAGACAGACAGAGAGACAGAGATAAGGATGGCAGGCCTGCCTGGTCTTTCTTTATTTCTTATACTTTTTTTTTTTTTAGATTTATTTATTTTTTATATGTAAGTACACTGTAGCTGTCTTCAGACACTCCAGAAGAAAGCGCCAGATCTCGTTACGGATGGTTGTGAGCCACCATGTGGTTGCTGGGATTTGAACTCTGGACCTTCGGAAGAGCAGTAGGGTGCTCTTACCCACTGAGCCATCTCACCAGCCCATACTTTTAAAAAAATGTTTATTTATTTATTTATTTATTTATTTATGTATTTATTAGATATAAGTACACTGTAGCTGTCTTCAGACACTCTAGAAGAGGGTGTCATCTAATGGAGATTCTAAATCCCTCTTATGGTCTGCATATGATGTTCATAAACACAGCCTCACATATACTTGTAAAAATTTAAAGATGTGTGGGCCCACTGAAAGGGCTCAACAATTAACACCATTGTCTCCTCTTCCAGAGAACGTGGGATCAAATACCAGCAACTATATGGTGGCCCATCTCAAGTTGCAGGGGATGAGACAGACAGACAGACAGACAGAGATAAGAATGGCAGGACTGCCTGATTTTTCTTTCTTTCTTATCCTTTTAAAAAATGTTTATTTATTTATTTATTTATTTATTTATTTATTTATTATATATAAGTACACAGTAGCTGTCTTCAGACGCTCCAGAAGAGGGTGTCAGATTCTGGAGAATCTAAATCCCTCTTATGGTCTGCATATGATGGACATAAACACAGATTCACATACACTTCTAAAAATTTAAGATGGGTGGGGCCACTGAAAGGGCTCAGCAATTAACAGCATTGTCTCTTCTTCCAGAGAACCTGGGATCAACTACCAGCAACTATATGGTGGCCCATCTCCAGTTCCAGGGGATCAGATAGACAGACAGACAGTCAGACAGACAGAGATAAGGAGGGCAGGCCTGCCTGGTCTTTCTTTCTTTCTTATCCTTTTAAAATAATGTTTATTTATTTATTTATTTATTTATTTATTTATTTATGTATTTGTTAGATATAAGTACACTGTAGTTGTCTTCAGACACTCTAGAAGAGGGTGTCAAATTCTGGCGAATCTAAATCCCTCTTATGATCTGCATATGATGTACATAAACACAGCCTCACATATACTTCTAAAAATTTAAAGATGTGTGGGGTCACTGAGAGGGCTCAACAATTAACAGCATTGTCTCCTCTTTCAGAGAACCTGGGATAAACTACCAGCACCTTATGGTGGCCCATCTCCAGTTCCAGTGGATCAGACAGACAGACAGACAGAGAGACAGAGATAAGGATGGAGGCCTGCCTGGTCTTTCTTTCTTTCTTATACTTAATAAAAATATTTATTTATTTCTTTCTTTATTTATTTATTTCTTTATTTATTAGACATAAGTACACTGTAGCTGTCTTCAGACACTCTAGAAGAGGGTGTCATCTTCTGGAGAATCTAAATCCCTCTTATGGTCCTCATATGATGTACATAAACACAGCCTAATATATACTTCTAAAAATTAAAAGATGGTTGGGCCCACTGAAAGGGCTCAACAATTAACACCATCGTCTCTTCTTCCAGAGAACGTGGGATCAACTACCAGCAACTATATGGTGGCCCATCTCAAGTTCCAGGGGATAAGACAGACAGACAGACAGACAGACAGAGATAAGGATGGCAGGCCTGCCTGATTTTTCTTTCTTTCTTATCCTTTTTAAAAAATGTTTATTTATTTATTTATTCATTTATTTATTTATTTATGTATTTATTAGATATAAGTACACTGTAGCTGTCTTCAGACTCTCCAGAAGAGGGTGTCAGATTCTGGAGAATCTATATCCCTCTTATGGTCTGCATATGATGTACATAAACACAGCCTCACATATACTTCTAAAAATTTAAAGATGTGTGGGGCAACTGAGAGGGCTCAACAATTAACAGCATTGTCTCCTCTACCAGAGAACCTGGGATCAACTACCAGCACCTTATGTTGGCCCATCTCCAGGCCAGTGGATCAGACAGACAGACAGACAGAGAGACAGAGATAAGGATGGCAGGCCTGCCTGGTCTTTCTTTATTTCTTATACTTTTTTTTTTGATTTATTTATTTATTATATGTAAGTACACTGTAGCTGTCTTCAGACACTCCAGAAGAAAGCGCCAGATCTCGTTACGGATGGTTGTGAGCCACCATGTGGTTGCTGGGATTTGAACTCTGGACCTTCGGAAGAGCAGTAGGGTGCTCTTACACACTGAGCCATCTCACCAACCCATACTTTTAAAAAAATGTTTATTTATTTATTTATTTATTTATTTATTTATGTATTTATTAAATATAAGTACACTGTAGATGTCTTCAGACACTCTAGAAGAGGGTGTCATCTAATGGAGATTCTAAATCCCTCTTATGGTCTGCATATGATGTTCATAAACACAGCCTCACATATACTTGTAAAAATTTAAAGATGTGTGGGCCCACTGAAAGGGCTCAACAATTAACACCATTGTCTCCTCTTCCAGAGAACGTGGGATCAAATACCAGCAACTATATGGTGGCCCATCTCAAGTTGCAGGGGATCAGACAGACAGAGAGACAGACAGAGATGAGGATGGCAGGCCTGCCTGATTTTTCTTTCTTTCTTATCCTTTTTAAAAATGTTTATTTATTTATTTATTCATTTATTCATTTATTTATTTATTTATTTATTTATTTATTTATTTATTTATTAGATATAAGTACACTGTTGCTATCTTCAGACTCTCCAGAAGAGGGTGTCAGATTCTGGAGAATCTATATCCCTCTTATGGTCTGCATATGATGTACATAAACAGAGCCTCACATATACTTCTAAAAATTTAAAGAAAGTTGGGGCCACTGAAAAGGCTCAACAATTAACAGCATTGTCTCCTCTTCCAGAGGACCTGGGATCAACTACCAGCAACTATATTGTGGCCCAATTCCAGTTCCTGGGGATCAGACAGACATACATACAGACAGACAGACAAGGATTGCAGGCCTGCCTGGTTTTTCTTTTTTTCTTATACATTTTAAAAAGGTTTATTTATTTATATATGTATTTATTAGATATAAGTACACTGTAGCTGTCTTCACGCACTTCAGAAGAGGGTGTCATATTCTGGAGAATCTAAATCCCTCTTATGGTCTGCATATGATGTACATAAACACAGCCTCACATATACTTCTAAAAATTTAAAGATGTGTGGGGCCACTGAAACGGCAAACAATTAACAGCATTGTCTCCTCTACCAGAGAACCTGGGATCAACTAGCAGAAACTATATGGCGGCCCATCTCCAGTTCCAGGGGATCAGACAGACAGACAGACAGACAGAGATAAGGATGGCAGGCCTGCCTGGTCTTACATTCTTTCTTATCCTTTTTCAAAAATGTTTATTTATATCTTTATTTATTTATTTATTTATTTATTTATTTATTTATTTATTATATATAAGTACACTGTAGCTGTCTTCAGACACTCCAGAAGAGGGTGTCAGATTCTGGAGAATATAAATCCCTCTTATGATCTGCATATGATGGACATAAACACAGATTCACATACACTTCTAAAAATTTAAGATGGTTGGGGCCACTGAAAGTGCTCAGCAATTAACAGCATTGTCTCTTCTTCCAGAGAACCTGGGATCAACTACCAGCAATTATATGGTGGCCCATCTCCAGTTCCAGGGGATCAGACAGACAGACAGACAGACAGACAGAGATAAGGAGGGCAGGCCTGCCTGGTCTTTCTTTCTTTCTTATCCTTTTAAAATAATGTTTATTTATTTATTTATTTATTTATTTATTTATTTATTTATGTATTTATTAGATATAAGTACACTGTAGTTGTCTTCAGACACTCCAGAAGAGGGTGTCAAATTCTGGCGAATCTAAATCCCTCTTATGGTCTGCATATGATGTACATAATCACAGCCTAACATATACTTCTAAAAATTTAAAGATAGGTGGAGCCACTGAAAGGGCTCAACAATTAACAGCATTGTCTCCTCTTCCAGAGAACCTGGGATCAACTAATGGCAACTATATGGTGGCCCATCTCCAGTTCCAAGGGATCAGACAGACAGACAGACAGACTGACAGAGATAAGGATGGAGGCCTGCCTGGTCTTTCTTTCTTTCTTATACTTTTTAAAAAATATTTATTTATTTATTTATTTATTTATTTATTTATTTATTTATTTATTTATTAGATATAAGTACACTGTAGCTGTCTTCAGACACTCTAGAAGAGGGTGTCATCTTCTGGAGAATCTAAATCCCACTTATGGTCTGCATATGATGTACATAAACACAGCCTCACATATACTTTTAGAAATTAAAAGATGGGTTGGCCCACTGAAAGGGCTCAACAATTAACAGCATTGTCTCTTCTTCCAGAGAACGTGGGATCAACTACCAGCAACTATATGGCGACCCATCTCAAGTTCCAGGGGATAAGACAGACAGAGAGACAGACAGAGATAAGGATTGCAGGCCTGCCTGATTTTTCTTTCTTTCTTATCCTTTTTAAAAAATGTTTATTTATTTATTTATTCATTTATTATTTATTTATTTATTTATGTATTTATTAGATATAAGTACACTATAGCTGTCTTCAGACTCTCCAGAAGAGGGTGTCTACATATGATGTACATGAACACAGCCTCACATATACTTCTAAAAATTTAAAGATGGGTGGGGCCACTGAAAGGGCTCAACATTTAACAGCATTGTCTCCTCTTCCAGAGAACCTGGGATCAACTACCAGCAACTATATGGTGGCCCATCTCCAGTTCCAGGGGATCAGGCAGACAAAGAGACAGACAGACAAGGGTGGTAGGCCTCCCTGGTTTTTCTTTCTTTCTTATCCTTTTTAAAAAATGTTTATGTATTTATTTATGTATTTATTCGATATAAGTACACTGTAGCTGTCTTCAGACACTCTAGAAGAGGGTGTCATATTCTGGAGAATCTAAATCCCTCTTATGGTCTGCATAAGATGGACATAAACACAGATTCACATACACTTCTAAAAATTTAAGATGGGTGGGGCCACTGAAAGGGCTCAACAATTAACAGCATTGTCTCTTCTTCCAGAGAACCTGGGATCAACTACCAGCAACTATATGGTGGCCCATCTCCAGTTCCAGGGGATCAGACAGACAATCAGACAGACAGACAGACAGAGATAAGGACGGCAGGCCTGCCTGGTCTTTCTTTCTTTCTTATCCTTTCAAAATAATGTTTGTTTATTTATTTATTTATTTATTTATTTATTTATTTATTTATTTATTTATTAGATATAAGTACACTGTAGTTGTCTTCAGACAGTCCAGAAGAGGGTGTCAAATTCTGGAGAATCTAAATCCCTCTTATGGTCTGCATATGATGTACATAAACACAGCCTAACATATACTTCTAAAAATTTAAGATAGGTGGAGCCACTGAAAGGGCTCAACAATTAACAGCATTGTCTCCTCTTCCAGAGAACCTGGGATCAACTAACAGCAACTATATGGTGGCCCATCTCCAGTTCCAAGGGATCAGACAGACAGACAGACAGACTGACAGAGATAAGGATGGAGGCCTGCCTGGTCTTTCTTTCTTTCTTATACTTTTTAAAAAATATTTATTTACTTATTTATTTATTTATTTATTTATGTATTTATTAGATATAAGTACACTGTAGCTTGCTTCAGACACTCTAAAAGAGGGTGTCATCTTCTGGAGATTCTAAATCCCTCTTATGGTCTGCATATGATGTACATAAACACAGCCTCACATATACTTCTAAAAATTAAAAGATGGGTGGGCCCACTGAAAGGGCTCAACAATTAACACCATTGTCTCTTCTTCCAGAGAACGTGGGATCAACTACCAGCAACTATATGGTGGCCCATCTCAAGTTCCAGGGGATAAGACAGACAGACAGACAGACAGAGATAAGGATGGCAGGCCTGCCTGATTTTTCTTTCTTTCTTATCCTTTTTAAAAAATGTTTATTTATTTATTTATTCATTTATTCATTTATTTATTTATTTATGAATTTATTAGATATAAGTACACTGTAGCTGTCTTCAGACTCTCCAGAAGAGTTTGTCAGATTCTGGAGAATCTATATCCCTCTTATGGTCTGCATATGATGTACATGAACACAGCCTCACATATACTTCTAAAAATTTAAAGATGTGTGGGGCCACTGAAAGGGCTCAACAATTCACAGCATTGTCTCCTCTTCCAGAGAACCTGGGATCAACTACCAGCAACTATATGGTGGCCCATCTCCAGTTCCAGGGGATCTGACAGATAGACAGACAGACAGACAGACAAGGCGGCAGGGCTGCCTGGTCTTTCTTTCTTTCTTATACTTTTTAAAAATGTTTATTTATTTATTTATTTATTTATTTATTTATTTATGTATTTATTAGATATAAGTACACTGTAGCTATCTTCAGACTCTCCAGAAGAGGGTGTCAGATTCTGGAGAATCTATATCCCTCTTATGGTCTGCATATGATGTACATAAACACAGCCTCACATATACTTCTAAAAATTTAAAGATGTGTGGGGCCACTGAAAGGGCTCAACAATTAACAGCATTGTCTCCTCTTCCAGAGGACCTGGGATCAACTACCAGCAACTATATTTTGGCCAAATTCCAGTTCCAGGGATCAGACAGACATACATACAGACAGACAGACAAGGATTGCAGACCTGCCTGGTTTTTCTTTTTTTCTTATACATTTTAAAAATGTTTATTTATTTATATATGTATTTATTAGATATAAGTACACTGTAGTTGTCTTCAGACACTCCAGAAGAGGGTGTCAAATTCTGGAGAATCTAAATCCCTCTTATGGTCTGCATATGATGTACATAAACACAGCCTAAAATATACTTCTAAAAATTTAAAGATAGGTGGAGCCACTGAAAGGGCTCAACAATTAACAGCAATGTCTCCTCCTCCAGAGAACCTGGGATCAACTAACAGAAACTATATGGTGGCCCATCTCCAGTTCCAAGGGATCAGAGAGACAGACAGACAGACTGACAGAGATAATGATGGAGGCCTGCCTGGTCATTCTTTCTTTCTTATACTTTTAAAAAAATATTTATTTATTTATTTATTTATTTATTTATTTATTTATGTATTTATTAGATATAAGTACACTGTAGCTGTCTTCAGACACTCTAGAAGAGGGTGTCATCTTCTGGAGAATCTAAATCCCTCTTATGGTCTGCATATGATGTACATAAACAAAGCCTCACATATACTTCTAAAAATTTAAAGATGGGTGGGGCCACTGAAAGGGCTCAACAATTAACAGCATTGTCTCCTCTTCCAGAGGACCTGGGATCAACTACCTGCAACTATATTGTGGCCCAATTCCAGTTCCAGGGGATCAGAGAGACATACATAGAGACAGACAGACAAGGATTGCAGGCCTGCTGGTTTTTCTTTCTTTCTTATACATTTTAAAAATGTTTATTTATTTATATATGTATTTATTAGATATAAGTACACTGTAGCTGTCTTCAGGCACTTCAGAAGAGGGTGTCATATTCTGGAGAATCTAAATCCCTCTTATGGTCTGCATATGATGTACATAAACACAGCCTCACATATACTTCTAAAAATTTAAAGATGTGTGGGGCCACTGAAACGGCTCAACAATTAACAGCATTGTCTCCTATACCAGAGAACCTGGATCAACTAGCAGCAACTATATGGTGGCCCATCTCCAGTTCCAGGGGATCAGACAGACAGACAGACAGACAAACAAGGATTGCAGGCCTGCCTGTTTTTACTTTCTTTCTTATCCTTTTAAAAAAATGTTTATTTATTTATTTATTTATTTATTTATTTATTATATATAAGTACACTGTAGCTGTCTTCAGACACTCCAGAAGAGGGTGTCAGATTCTGGAGAATCTAAATCCCTCTTATGGTCTGCATATGATGTACATAAACACAGCCTCACATATATTTCTAAAAATTTAAAGATGTGGGGGGCCACTGAAAGGGCTCAACAATTAACAGCATTGTCTCCTCTTCCAGAGAACCTGGGATCAACTACCAGCAACTATATGGTGGCCCATCTCCAGTTCCAGGGGATCAGGCAGACAAAGAGACAGACAGACAAGGGTGGCAGGCCTCCCTGGTTTTTCTTTCTTTCTTATCCTTTTTAAAAAATGTTTATTTATTTATTTATGTATTTATTAGATATAAGTACACTGTAGTTGTCTTCAGACACTCTAGAAGAGGGTGTCAGATTCTGTAGAATATAAATCCCTCTTATTATCTGCATATGATGGACATAAACACAGATTCACATACACTTCTAAAAATTTAAGATGGGTGGGGCCACTGAAAGGGCTCAACAATTAACAGCATTGTCTCCTCTTCCAGAGGACCTGGGATCAACTACCAGCAACTATATTTTGGCCAAATTCCAGTTCCAGGGATCAGACAGACATACATACAGACAGACAGACAAGGATTGCAGACCTGCCTGGTTTTTCTTTTTTTCTTATACATTTTAAAAATGTTTATTTATTTATATATGTATTTATTAGATATAAGTACACTGTAGTTGTCTTCAGACACTCCAGAAGAGGGTGTCAAATTCTGGAGAATCTAAATCCCTCTTATGGTCTGCATATGATGTACATAAACACAGCCTAAAATATACTTCTAAAAATTTAAAGATAGGTGGAGCCACTGAAAGGGCTCAACAATTAACAGCAATGTCTCCTCCTCCAGAGAACCTGGGATCAACTAACAGAAACTATATGGTGGCCCATCTCCAGTTCCAAGGGATCAGAGAGACAGACAGACAGACTGACAGAGATAATGATGGAGGCCTGCCTGGTCATTCTTTCTTTCTTATACTTTTAAAAAAATATTTATTTATTTATTTATTTATTTATTTATTTATTTATGTATTTATTAGATATAAGTACACTGTAGCTGTCTTCAGACACTCTAGAAGAGGGTGTCATCTTCTGGAGAATCTAAATCCCTCTTATGGTCTGCATATGATGTACATAAACAAAGCCTCACATATACTTCTAAAAATTTAAAGATGGGTGGGGCCACTGAAAGGGCTCAACAATTAACAGCATTGTCTCCTCTTCCAGAGGACCTGGGATCAACTACCTGCAACTATATTGTGGCCCAATTCCAGTTCCAGGGGATCAGAGAGACATACATAGAGACAGACAGACAAGGATTGCAGGCCTGCTGGTTTTTCTTTCTTTCTTATACATTTTAAAAATGTTTATTTATTTATATATGTATTTATTAGATATAAGTACACTGTAGCTGTCTTCAGGCACTTCAGAAGAGGGTGTCATATTCTGGAGAATCTAAATCCCTCTTATGGTCTGCATATGATGTACATAAACACAGCCTCACATATACTTCTAAAAATTTAAAGATGTGTGGGGCCACTGAAACGGCTCAACAATTAACAGCATTGTCTCCTATACCAGAGAACCTGGATCAACTAGCAGCAACTATATGGTGGCCCATCTCCAGTTCCAGGGGATCAGACAGACAGACAGACAGACAAACAAGGATTGCAGGCCTGCCTGTTTTTACTTTCTTTCTTATCCTTTTAAAAAAATGTTTATTTATTTATTTATTTATTTATTTATTTATTTATTATATATAAGTACACTGTAGCTGTCTTCAGACACTCCAGAAGAGGGTGTCAGATTCTGGAGAATCTAAATCCCTCTTATGGTCTGCATATGATGTACATAAACACAGCCTCACATATATTTCTAAAAATTTAAAGATGTGGGGGGCCACTGAAAGGGCTCAACAATTAACAGCATTGTCTCCTCTTCCAGAGAACCTGGGATCAACTACCAGCAACTATATGGTGGCCCATCTCCAGTTCCAGGGGATCAGGCAGACAAAGAGACAGACAGACAAGGGTGGCAGGCCTCCCTGGTTTTTCTTTCTTTCTTATCCTTTTTAAAAAATGTTTATTTATTTATTTATGTATTTATTAGATATAAGTACACTGTAGTTGTCTTCAGACACTCTAGAAGAGGGTGTCAGATTCTGTAGAATATAAATCCCTCTTATTATCTGCATATGATGGACATAAACACAGATTCACATACACTTCTAAAAATTTAAGATGGGTGGGGCCACTGAAAGGGCTCACAATTAACAGCATTGTCTCTTCTTCCAGAGAACCTGGGATCAACTAACAGAAACTATATGGTGGCCCATCTCCAGTTCCAAGGGTTCAGAGAGACAGACAGACAGACTGACAGAGATAAGGATGGAGGCCTGCCAGGTCATTCTTTCTTTCTTATACTTTAAAAAAAATATTTATTTATTTATTTATTTATTTATTTATTTATTTATGTATTTATTAGATACAAGTACACTGTAGCTGTGTTCAGACACTCTAGAAGAGGGTGTCATCTTCTGGAGAATCTAAATCCCTCTTATGGTCTGCATATGATGTACATAAACAGAGCCTCACATATACTTCTAAAAATTTAAAGATGGGTGGGGCCACTGAAAGGGCTCAACAATTAACAGCATTGTCTCTTCTTCCAGAGAACATGGGATCAACTACCATCAACTATATGGTGGCCCATCTCCAGTTCCAGGGGATCAGACAGACAGACAGACAGAGATAAGGAGGGCAGGCCTGCCTGGTCTTTCTTTCTTTCTTATCCTTTTAAAATAATGTTTATTCATTTATTTATTTATTTATTTATTTATTTATTTATTTATTTATTAGATATAAGTACACTGTAGTTGTCTTCAGACACTCCAGAAGAGGGTGTCAGATCCTGGAGAATCTAAATCCCTCTTATGGTCTGCATATGATGTACATAAACACAGCCTAACATATACTTCTAAAAATTTAAAGATAGGTGGAGCCACTGAAAGGGCTCAACAATTAACAGCATTGTCTCCTCTTCCAGAGAACCTGGGATCAACTACCAGCTACTATATGGTGGCCCATCTACAGTTCCAGGGGATCAGACACACAGAGAGACAGACAGACACTGTAGGACCCAGAATATGGCAAGAAACCCTGAGAAAGGTGGAAAATTAATAATACACTCTGTAGTACCCAGAATATGGCAAGAAACCCTCATAAAAGTAGAAAATTAAAAACTCACACTTAAGGACCTCAAATATGGCAAGAAAACCTGAAAAATGTGGAAAATGAGAATAATCACAGTGTAGGAACCAGAATTCCGAAAATACTTGAAAAATGTCGTAAATGAGAAAATCACATTTTAGGACCCAGAATATGGGGAGAAACCCTGAGAAACGTGGAAAATTAAAAAATACACTCTGTAGCACTGAGAATATGGCAAGAAACCCTCAACAAAGTAGAAAATTAAAAACTCACACTGAAGGATCCCGAATATGGCGCGAAAACATGAAAAAGGTAGAAAATGAGAATAATCACACTGTATTACCCAGAATTACAAAAACATGAAAAACATCGAAAATGAGAAAATCACACTTGTAGGACCCAAAATACGGAAAAACTTGAAAAACGTGGAAAATGAGAAAATCACACTGGAGAAACCAGAATATGCCGAACAACCATGAAAAACCTGAAAATTAAAAATTCACACTATTGGACACAGAATATGGTGAGAAACCATGAAAAGACTGGACAATTAAAAATTCACACTTCATTACCCAGATATGGAGAGAAATACTGAAAACCGTGGGAAAAAATTCACACTGAAGGACCTGGAATACGGCAAGAGACCCTGAAAAAACATGGAAATGAGAAAATCACACATTACGACCCAGAATATGATGAAAAAACCTGAAAAAGATAAAATATTAAAATATCACACGGAAGGACCCGGAATATGGCGAAAAACCTGAAAAACGAGGAAGATAAAAAACTCACACTGAAGGACACAGAATATGGCTAGAAAACCTGAAAAAAGTAGAAAATTAAAAATTCACACTGAAAGACCCCGAATATGGTTTGAAAACCTGAAAAACGTGGAAAATGAGAATAATCACACTGTAGGACCCAGATTATGCCCAGAAACCCTGAAAACGTGTAAAATTAAAAAAACATGCTGTAGGACCCAGAATATGGCGAGAAAACCTGAAAAGAGTAGAAAATTAAAAATTCACACTGAAGGACCCCGAATATGGTGAGAAAACCTGAAAAAGGTGGAAAATGAGAATAATCACACTGTAGGACCCAGATTTTGCCCAGAAACCCTGAAAACGTGGAAAATTAAAAATACATGCTGTAGGACCCAGAATATGGCGAGAAACCCTGAAAAAAGTTCAAAATTACAAACTCACACTGTAGGACCCCAAATATGGCGAGAAACCCTGAAAAAGGTGCAAAATGAGAAAATCACATTTCAGGACCCAGAATATGCCGAGAAAATGTGAAAAACGTGAAAATTAAAAATTCACACTAACGGACCCAGAATATGGCGAGAAAAAGTTAATAAAAAAGTAGAAAATTAAAATCTCACAGTGAAGGAGCCCAAACATGGCGAGAAAACCTGAAAAAGGTGGAAAATGAGAAAATCACACTGTAGGATCGAGAATATGGTGAGAAACCCTGAAGAAAGTAGAAAAATACAAACTGACACTGAAGGACCCCAAATATGAAGAGAAAACCTGAAAAAGGTGGAAAATAAGAAAATCACACTGCAGGACCCAGAATATTTCAAGAAACACTGAAAAACGTGAAAATTAAAAACTCACACTGTTGGACACAGAATATGGCGAGAAACCATGAAAAAAAGTGGATAATTAAAATTCACACTGTATTACCCATAATATGGGGAGAAATACTGAAAAACGTGGAAAATTAAAAATCCACACTGAAGGACCTGGAATATGGCAAGAAAACCTGAAAACGTGGAAATGAGAAAATCACAGTGTAGGACCCAGAATATGAAGAAAAAACCTGAAAAACGTGGAAAATGAAAAATACATACTATAGGACACAGTTTATGGCGAGAAACCCTGAAAGAGTAGAAAATTAAAAACTCACACTGAAGGACCCCAAATATGGCAAGAAACCCTGAAAAAAGTAGAAAATTACAAACTGACACTGAAGAACCCCAATTATGGCCAGAAAACCTGAAAAAGTTGGAAAATGAGAAAATCACACTGTAGGACCCAGAATTACGAAAAAACTTGAAAAACGTCCAAAATAATAAAATCACACTGCAGGACCCAGAATATGCCGAGAAACATTGAAAAACATGAAAATTAAAAATTGACACTGTCAGACACAGAATAAGGGAGAAACCATGAAAAAAGTGGAAAATTAAATATTCACACTGCATTACCCAGAATATGGCGAGAAATACTAAAAAACGTGGAAAATTAAAAATTCACACTGAAGGACATGGAATATGGCAAGAAAACCTGAAAAAGTGGAAATGAGAAAATCACACTGTAGGACCCAGAATATGAGAAAAAATCTGAAAAAGGTGGAAAATTAAAAATTCACACTGAAGGATCCGGAATATGGTGAAAAAACCTGAAAAACGAGGAAAATTAAAAACTCACACTGAAGGACCCAGAATATGGCGAGAAACCCTGAAAGAGTAGAAATTTAAAAACTCACACTGAAGGACCCCAAATATGGCGAGAAAACCTGAAAAATGGGGAAAATGAGAATAATCACATTGAGGGACCCAGAATTGGGAAAAAACTTGAAAAACCTCAAAAATGAGAAAATCACACTGCAGGACCCAGAATATGCCTAGATTCCCTGAAAACCTGGAAAATTAAAAATACAAGCTGTAGGACCAAGAATATGGAGAGAAGCCCTGAAAAAGTAGAAAATTAAAAACTCACACTGAAGGACCCCAAATATGTCGAGAAAACCTGAAAAATTTGGAAAATGAGAAAGTCACACTGTAAGACCCAGAAAATGACGAAAAAACCTGAAAAATGTGGAAAATTAAAAATTCACACAGAAGGACCTGGAATATGTCAAGAAAACCTGAAAAATTGGAAATGAGAAAATCACACTGTAGGACCCAGAATATGACGAAAAAACCTGAAAAACGTGGAAAAATAAAAATTCACACTGAAGGACCCAGAATATGGTGAGAATACCTGAAAAACGAGGAAAATTAAAAACTCACACTGAAGCCGGGCGTGGTGGCGCACGCCTTTAATCCCAGCACTCGGGAGGCAGAGGCAGGCGGATTTCTGAGTTCGAGGCCAGCCTGGTCTACAAAGTGAGCTCCAGGACAGCCAGGGCTATACAGAGAAACCCTGTCTCGTAAAAACCAAAAAAAAAAAAAAAACTCACACTGAATGACCCAGAATACGGCGAGAAACCATGAAAGAGTAGAAAATTAAAAATTCACACTGACGGACCCCAAATATGGCGAAAAAACCTGATAAAGGTGGAAAATGAGAATAATCACACTGTAGGACCCAGAATTGCCAAAAAACTTGAAAAACCATAAAAATGAGAAAATCACACTGCAGGACACAGAATATGCCGAGAAACCCTGAAAACGTGGAAAATTAAAAATTAACACTGAAGGACCTGGAATATGGCAAGAAAACCTGAAAAACGTGGAAATGAGAAAAATCACAGTGTAGGACCCAGAATATGAAGAAAAAACCTGTAAAACTTGAAAAATTAATAATTCACACTGAAGAACCCAGAATATTGTGAGAAAATCTGAAAAACGTCGAAAATGAAAAATACACACTGTAGGACCCAGAACATGGCAAGAAACCCTGAAAGAGTAGAAAATTAAAAACTCACACTGAAGGACCCCAAATATGGCAAGAAACCCTGAAAAAAGTAGAAAATTACAAACTGACACTGAAGAACCCCAATTATGGCGAGAAAACATGAAAAAGGTGGAAAATGAGAAAATCACACTGTAGGACCCAGAATTACGAAAAAACTTGAAAATATCGAAAATGAGAAAATCACACTGTAGGACCCAGAATATGCCAAGAAACCCTGAAAACGTGAAAAATTAAAAATACAACGTTTAGGACCCAGAATACGGCGAGAAACCCTGAAAAACTTAGAAAATTACAAACTCACACTGAAGGACCCGAAAAATGGCTAGAAAGGCTGAAAAAGGTGGAAAATGAGAAAATCACATTGTAGGACCCAGAATTACGAAAAAACTTGAAAAATGTGGAAAATGAGAAAATCACACTGTAGGACCCAGAATATGCCGAGAAAACGCTGAAAAAAGTGAAACATTAAATATTCACACTGTCGGACCAAGAATATTACCAAAAAAAAAACCTTAAAAACGTGGAAAATTAAAAATTTACACTGTGGGACCCAGAATATGGCGAGAAACACTGAAAAATGTGGAAAATTAAATTCACACTGTAGGAACCAGAATATGCCGAGAAAACCTGAAAAAGTTTGAAAATGAAAAAATCACACTGTGGGACTGAGAATATGATGAAAAAAAAAACTTAAAAACATGGAAAATTAAAAACTCCCACTGAAAAACCTAGAATATGGCAAGAAACCCTGAAAAAGGTGGAAAATGAGAAATTCACACTGTAGGACCCAGAATATGATGATAAACACTGAAAAATATTGAAAAATAAAAATTCACACTATAGGACCAGAATATGGAAAAAAACCTTGAAAAACGTGGAAAATTAAAAATTCACACTGCAGGACCCAGAATATGCTGAGAAAACCTGAAAAAGGTGGAAAATGAGAAAATCACACTGTAGGACGGAGAATTGGGGAAAAAAACTTGAAAAAAGTCAAAAATTGGAAAATCGCACAGTAGGAGCCAGAATATGCCAGAAACCCTGAAAACGTGGAAAATTAAAAATACACGCTGTAGGATTCAGAATATGGCAATAAACCCTGAAAGAAGTAGAAAATTAAAAACTCACACTGAAGGACCCGGAATATGGCGAGAAAACCTGAAAAATGTGGAAAATGAGAAAATCAACCTGTAGGACATAGAAATGCGAAAAAACTTAAAAAAAGTGGAAAATGAGAAAATCACATTGTAGGACCCAGAATATGCCAAGAAACCCTGAAAAACGAGAAAAAATAAAAATATGCTTTTTGGAGCCAGAATATTGCAAGAAACACAGTAAAAAGTAGAAAATTAAAAACTCACACTGAAAGACACCGAATATGGCAAAAAACCTGAAAAAGGTGGAAAATGAGTATAATCACACTGTAGGACACAGAATAGCGATAAAACTTGAAAAACGTGCCCAGAATATGGCGAGAAATACTGAAAAACGTGGAAAATTAAAAATTCAGACTGAAGGACCTGGAATATGGCAAGAAAACCTGAAAAACGAGGAAATGGGAAAATCACACTGTAGGAGCCAGAATATGCCGAGAAACCTTGAAAAACGTGGAAAATTAAAAATACACTCTGTAGGACCCAGAATATGGCGAGAAACCCTGAAAAAAGTAGAAAATTAAAAACTCACATTGAAGGACCCCGAATATGGCGAGAAAACCTGAAAAAGGTGGAAAATGAGAAAATCACACTGTAGGACCCATAATATTACAAAAAACTTGAAAGAAGTGGAAAATTAAAAATTCACAGTGAAGGACCCAGAATATGGCGAGAAAACCTGAAAAACGAGGAAAATTCAAAATTCACACTGTAGGACCCAGAATATGGCTAGAAAACCTGAAAAAGTTGGAAAATGAGAATAATCACACTGTAGGACCAAGATATGTGAAAAAACTTGAAAAATTTCAAAATTGAGAAAATCACACTGTAGGACCCAGAATATGCTGAGAAACACTGAAAAACGTGGAAAATTAAAAATACACGCTGTAGGACCCATAATATGTCGAGAAACCCTGAAAAATTAGAAATGTAAAAACTCACACTGAAGGACCCCAAATATGGCAAGAAAACATGAAAAAGGTGAAAAAAGAGAAAATCACACTGTAGGACCCAGAAATATGAAAAAACTTGAAAAATGTGGAAAATGAGAAAATCACACTGCAGAAACCAGAATATGCCGAACAACCATGAAAAACCTGAAAATTAAAAATTCACACAGTCGGACACAGAATATGGTGAGAAACCATGAAAAAAGTGGACAATTAAAAATTCACAATTTATTACCCAGATATGGCGAGAAATACTGAAAACCGTGGAAAAAAATTCACACTGAAGGACCTGGAATACGGCAAGTGACCCTGAAAAACATGGAAATGAGAAAAATCACACAGTAGGACCCAGCATATGGCGAGAAAACCTGAAAAAAGTAGAAAATTAAAAATTCACACTGAAGGACCCCGAATATTGCAAGAAAACCTGAAAAGGGTGGAAAATGAGAATAATCAATCTGTAGGACCCAGCTTATGCCTAGAAACCCTGAAAACGTGGAAAATTAAAAATACATGCTGTAGGACCCAGAATATGGCGTGTAACCCTGAAAAAAGTTGAAAATAACAAACTCACACTGTAGGACCCCAAATATGGCGAGAAACCCTGCAAAAGGTGGAAAATGAGAAAATCACACTGCAGGATCCAGAATATGCCGAGAAAATGTGAAAAACGTGAAAATTAATAATTCACACTAACGGACCCAGAATATGGCGAGAAACACTTAATAAAAAAGTAGGAAATTAAAAACTCACAGTGAAGGAGCCCAAACATGACCAGAAAAACCTGAAAAGGGTGGAAAATGAGAAAATCACACTGTAGGATCCAGAATATGGCAAGAAATCCTGAAAAAAGTAGAAAAATAAAAACTCACACTGAAGGACCCCAAATATGGCAAGAAAACCCGAAAAAGGTGGAAAATGAGAAAATCACACAGTAGGACCCAGAATTACAAAAAAACTTGAAAAAAGTGGAAAATGAGAAAATCACACTGCAGGACCAAGAATATTTAGAGAAATCCTGAAAAACGTGAAAATTAAAAATTCACACTCCAGGACCTAGAATATGCCGAGAAACCCTGAAAAACGTGAAAATTAAAAATTCACATTATCGGACCCAGAATATCGTTAGAAACCCTGAAAAACGTGAAAATTAAAAATTCAACTGAAGGACCCGGAATATGGCGAGAAACCCTGAAAAAAGTAGAAAACTAAAAATTCACACTGAAGTACCCGGAATATGGCGAGAAAACCTGAAAAGGTGGAAAATGAGAATAATCACAGTGTAGGACCCAGAATTGCACAAAAAAAAAACTTGAAAAACATCGTAAATGAGAAAATCACACTGTAGGACCCAGAATATGGCAAGAAACCCTGAGAAACGTGGAAAATTAATAATACACTCTGTAGTACCCAGAATATGGCAAGAAACCCTCAAAAAAGTAGAAAATTAAAAACTCACACTGAAGAACCCCAAATATGGCAAGAAAACCTGAAAAATGTGGAAAATGAGAATAATCACAGATTAGGACCCAGAATTGCGAAAATACTTGAAACGTCGTAAATGAGAAAATCACATTTTAGGACCCAGAATATGGCGAGAAACCCTGAGAAACGTAGAAAATTAAAAATACACTCTGTAGCACCGAGAATATGGCAAGAAACCCTCAACAAAGTAGAAAATTAAAAACTCACAATGAAGGACCCCGAATATGGCGAGAAAACCTGAAAGAGGTGGAAAATGAGAATAATCACACTGTAGGACCCAGAATAGCGAAAAAAACATGAAAATCATGGAAAATGAGAAAATCACACTGTAGGACCCAGAATATGGCGAGAAACCCTGAGAAACGTGGAAAATTAAAAATACACTCTGTAGCACCCAGAATATGGCAAGAAACGCTCAAAAAAGTAGAAAATTAAAAACTCACACTGAAGGACCCTGAATATGGCGAGAAAACATGAAAAAGGTAGAAAATGA